>NC_056745.1:457233804-457533804 GCF_019279795.1 Protopterus annectens
GACGTCTAGCTATTCTAAAATGGATATCATAAACCAGAAGATTATGAAGATGGATTCATGTTTTGTTAGACTGTTCACACATATGAGTTCCGATTGCACAATTATGTTGTTTACAATATAATGCACTGAAAGGGAAAACCTATGAACTAGTGAGTCTATATCATATGAGCGAATCACACAAATTGCGAACGCTCATAATATCCAATGTACTGGACCTCAAAGTGCTTTTTCTGAGATCGCGGTACAGTGAAGAATGGGATATTTGCCCTTTCCTCACTGTAATGCGATCTCGGAGCTGGAATATATATTTAGCGGTAGGTGTGCGGGGTGCAGCCCCCCCACAATAGGAAGTTCGAGGTCCGGTACGTTCGATATTATGAGCGTTCGCAATTTGTGCGATTTGCTCATATGATATAGACCCGAACTATTATGTATTATACAAATGAATGAATTAAGGGCAGACGTGATTCCAAGAACAACCCAAAGTCAGGAGTGGCGCATGTATTACGTACTGTGATCTGTAGAGTGTATTTGCCATTGAGAATGGTGTAGGATAATTGTGGACTCTATGCACTTACACCTGATTCCAAAACACTATGTGCACACCTGATGACAATAAAATGTAACAAAGTAGTACAACTATACTTTATAGCAAGCATTCAGCATAGGCCACTTATACTTGTATGTCATTTCACCAATTGCAAGGGATACTATAAAATATAGCAGCAAGTTCCATAGAAACGCTTAAAGAACTGACATATGCTGACAATGCCCTCCAGTAAGGCCAAAGTTTTACAGGCTATACTGGAGGATAATGTGCAAATGCATCTTATCAGCAGGCAGCCAGTATGACACTGATGTAGGCTTTAGTTAGGCCAGGTCTTTAACCAAAAATAATTGATAGATACAGGTTAGACAGAGAGTGGAGGCAGGATGTATATGGAATGTGTGCACACCAAATGTCTTAACACAGTCTGCAGGGTAACCTATTCCCAGTAGAAACAAATGTGTGTCTGAGCCTTGATATACTGGCTATTGGAATTCCAGCAGCACTTGGCTGATACCATTGGGATGTCCTAGACAGCTGCCAGTCACATACTAGGATAGGTCCTGGCAGTCATGTGTAGCAAAGTGGATAAGTACTTACCAACAACATCAAGGGAGTGGCAGGCTGCCATGGATCAGTTCTGCCCCATAACCAACTTCCCCGATTGTCCTTTGTGCAATTGGTTGCACCCAAATTCTATTCCAAACCCTTTCTTGTGAATACTCAGAACATTATTTTAAGAGAAGGGGGTGGCCATCATTCATCTATCAGGTAGTGTACTCAGTAGATGGTCTCATTATCAACCTGATTGCAACATACACTGGTAGTGAGCATGATGCAGCTATCAGGTTAGAGAATGCTGTATAGACATCTCAAAAAGGTGAGATCCCTGTGGGGCTACTACTTGGTAAGTATATTTGTGTATAACAAATGTGTTCTATTATTTCATACTGTAGTATGAACCAAACATTACAATGTTCTCTCCGTTTATATCAACAGGTGACAGCAGTATTCCAGTGGAGCCCTGGCTCATGATATCATTCAGAGCTCTATGCACACCTGTGTGACCCATAATGTAATTGAGTAATTTTTTGGTGTGCAAAAATCATGATTCCGAAGTCTGGACACATCTGGGGGTGCACTGCAGTACATTCCAAAAAAGGCTGAATGATTACATCCATGCATGGTGGTCTGACAGTCCTAGGTATAAGTGATCTACTCCAAGAACTCTAGATGTCTGAAGATGAGCTATCACATGCTTCACAAGATGATCTGGAGGACTTAAAGGGCAGAACATCCAGGCATGGGCAACTAAGGCTGCAGTCATATATGCTGGCTTAGGCAAGACAGCAATGTCCGGCTCAGAACTTTGAGTCATGACATGGCTGACATACACATGTACACATAAATAGGTGATGTATACCCACCGGTAAAGGCATACCAACACCAAAAGTGAAAGCCAATGTAATCTATCTGTGACTTGTCCATGGTGAACATCATATATCCCATACAATTATCTAAATTATCATGATGCAGCATACAGATACCATTAGGAACACCTACAAAACACTAATGAGGTTACTTGTAGGGAAGGATATAACTGTTGGAGAGGGAGGGATGTAGTAATGGTATAACAATTACAGCTCATACTTGTATGTATATGATTTACATGTGGTGAATGCCAGCAACACTTAAAGGTGAAGGTATATATTGCAAATGTGGACTGTAATGTGTGTATGCAGCACAGTGTGCATAGGAGGTTGGCTGCTGGTGTGTGGGTAGGGCAGAAGTACTAGACCACAACATGTGGATAAAGGTGCAGAACAGAAATGTAATAAGCGCACATAACTACTCACATGACCTGTCACCAGCATGGTGTGCCTGAAGTGATGCCATACTGCATGTTGCACATCATGCCTAGAAAAAAATTGAAAATGTGCAGACACTATGCTAGACATGTGCCATGCATGTTACAGCTGAGACAAGGGTTGCACACCCCACTCAGAAAGTCCATGGCCAGTGAAGAATGAGTATAACTGATGGTCACTCAGATGCCTGAACAACACTTGGCAATGCACCCACACATATAATTACAGTGTTGCAAAACAAGGCAAAGTTGAACTGTGTTAAAAAAAACATGCAAACTAGTATTAGCAGTATAATATCTATATATGAGCACATATGGACACTGTAGGCACATGATATTATAGGTAAATGGGACTGTGAAGTGCAAGAGCATGTGCTGTTATACTGTTTAATGCATGCATCATGTTGATGTGTACTGTCTTATTGGCAATACCTACATAATAACATGCTATGTGGAACACAGGTATGTTGTACAGTGTATACTCATGAAACCAGTAATGACAATCCCTAATGAAGTGTGTAACATTAATGACATGCATACTACCCAGGAGCAATGTGGCTGTAATATATTTACAGGAAAATGCATTTATAGCAGACTCTTAAGCATGTAGTATTAATTAAAGCAGCTATGCAACACAATGATATGTGACTTTAATTGAAGGCTTTGCATGTAATGTCAAATATGTGAACAGATATACATGATGTTTACAGTACAGTGACATGTTGCCATCAATATTATAAAAAGTACATTTAGCATGGCATCAGACATGAGAAAGACCACCGATATTCTCAGTGTGTTGTGATTAGTACAGTGGTCATCATTGCCACAGCTTCAGGGTGACACAACAAGATATACACTGGAATACCTGCCAAGGTAAAACTAACACAGATGAGATTGCTCATACTGCTGGTTTATGCCAAGGTCTTGGTTGACTCTACCATGAGAAAATCTCAATCTCACAGTATTGAACTGGTGGCACCAAGTGCACTGTGGGATACACTGGGGTCTGTGCAATGATACATGGTATCTGATGGGATGTGTCACTTGGGGTCTAAATAATGGTGACCCACAGCCTGTATGGATGAACAAGTGCCATGGATGTGATGCACAAGAGGTGGTCTCCCTCTGCCATATGGTGGCATACTGATCATATGGGACAGGGAGTATATGGCCCAGATACTATTGCTGCACTGTTCAAACACAGCTGAGACAAGCTGGTCTATAAAGCATGTAATTGATACCACGCTGTCTTGCTGTGCAGACAGTGCTGCCATGACCTCACCTTGTCTGTGCTTCTGACACTCATGTCATGGATCTGGTGTGCCACACTATCAGTTGCACAAGCAAGTGCATACAGTTCAGTGTCATAACAGTGCTGAGACCAATCATGTGCCTGTAATAGCAGGCATACACCTTCAGACACATGGCCACAGATTTTGCCACCTGGCCAAGTGTTGTCCTACAGATGTTTGTTGTCCATTGTGGTGCTGTCTCTCCAGGCTGTCTGATTCATGTGGGGACAGTTGTCCAAGGTAGTCTTCTTAACCAGTTGCTAACATTCCATTATCAGCAGACTGGATGGGTACACTGTCCTCCTTTTCACAGGTAATATCCTCAGCTACAGGATGGTCACCTTCTAGGCTGGACAAAGTTAACCCAGATGCAGTGTGCTGTGTTTCATTGGCTGTGTTGTTTCTCTGTACCACATCTCATCATGTGTCAGCATCTGCAGATGAGTCTGGAGAGGAAATGAGAAGTAGGCAGACTGCAAGCAGAGAGACAAAAATGAAAGAGCACTTTGCAATGTCCACAGAAGAAGATGCATGTCAATATATTTTATGCAATATACAGCAATTTAATTAATCACTCTCAATGTAATCTTTCACATACCTTGTTGTTGTGGCTGTGGGTGAAAAGAATGTAATGGTCCTGTAAAAGAGAACATGTGATCAAGAAGGTAGCAAAAGAATCTTCATACCACTCTGACAGATAGGATAACACCTACTTGGCATGGTGTCCTTTAAGGACGAAGCAGTAGTTTGACTATGCTGCTGAGCTGTGGAAGACATAACATGCCACTGATGTTATGTGTGACACAAATAACCACTTTGTTGTACTGTGCGTTTCTGGATAAAATGCTGTGCATACATTTATAGTCTACATCAAGGCAATGTAGTACATACCTGGTTGTCTCAGCTGTGGTCATTGTCTGTGTTATGGTTCTGCAACAGAGTATATGTGATCAGGAAGGAAGAACAAAAATCAGCATATCACTCCAGTGCTGAGCCAAGGAAGACGTGACATACAACTGATGTTATTATGTGACACAAATAACTTCTAATAGCTACAATGTTATGTAGTTTAATAAAGGACGTAAGACAGTGCTTAGGAAACTCAAACTCAATGCCACCACTTGGAATGTACCTGTCATGACATAGCTGATGATGCCATGCCAAAAACAACTGGGTTTTATCTGGGGAGGAATAGTAGGTGTCCCACTTATGGCATCCCATTGTCACCTGAAGAGGCTAATACATTTATTTCCATGGAAGACCATATTGGAGCACAAACAGCAGCATTCCAGCAGTGACTTGTTCCACCCATCCACAGCACTTGACCATGATGGAGATGTCATTCCACAGCCAAATGTATCACCCATCCTTCCTATAAGATCTCATCATTGATTATAGTGTCATTCTCCCTAAAGTTCTCCTCACAGGAGAACAAGTAATTAATCTAGAGCATACAAAAGTGTATATGCCAGGGCTAGGAATCATGTGTGGTACACCTATCCAGTTTGTATTTGTAGGATTAAGTCAACTACATATACACAGGATATGCATTTCTATGTCACTTCTTGGCAACATATCTTGTTTTATTGCTACAATAAAGCTGTTTTTTTACAAAAGAAGCTGGTGGATCGTGGTCTATCCTGGGGACTTGTGTTCTGAGTTTTGGTTTGGTTGTCGAATCCCTTGGATATTTTTGGCAACATACCTTGTATGTTAGAAATTATGGAACTGGCACTGCATATACCACTGTGGTTGTTGTGTTCCATCAGTATAGAAAAATATTACCTCATAAACACAGCGTATATATGTAATGGCTATGCATCCCCCCCGTGCCACATCCTCACTGGTGAGGTCAGACCAGAAAGCTGACTCCTTCAAAATAA
Source organism: Protopterus annectens (assembly GCF_019279795.1). Classification (NCBI taxonomy): domain Eukaryota; kingdom Metazoa; phylum Chordata; order Ceratodontiformes; family Protopteridae; genus Protopterus; species Protopterus annectens. The sequence goes on from NC_056745.1 coordinate 457,239,394, forward strand.
AAGTCAACTTGGTAACCCTGGCAAACTATGTAGCAGTTAGGAACTATTCCAAAACAAACTATATCCTATTAAGCAATAGTTTCTCAAAATTCAATGCCCTTTCCAACCCTGAGTTCACAGCAACCTATGCAAAATTGTTCACAGAGACCCTGTTCAACCATGCAAATGGCTGTAGAGAAGCTGCTGTACTTACTAGAAGCACAAAACAAACTCTTAAAAATAAACCACAGTGGCGGAATCCTAACCTTAACAGGGTATATAACAAAAGGAAAAAAATCATGACTAAAATCAGGAAGAGCAACTCTTATAATGATAGGAGCTCTTTAATTAAACTAAACAGGAAACTAAGAGGATTAGTTAATTCCAACAAGGCCAATTATGAGGTCAAGATAGCTTCATAGGCTAAAGACATCCACAAGGCCTTCTACAGCTACGTCCAAAACCTCAAACGGCAGCACACATTAGTTTGCCGAACTGGTGGTCAGTGGTGCCACCTTCACTGAGCAGAGTGACATAGTGAATTTGCTGGCTGACAAATTCAGCTCAAACTTCGCCCCTCCACTCTTCCCTGCCTCCATTGAAATGCCTACTAGCATAATCCCCCTAGCTATTAACAGGGAACAGATCCTGGCAGTGCTTATTAAGGCCAAAAATACAGCCTCATTGGGCCCCAACAATATCTCAGGATGCTTTCTAAATAGCCTGAAACATGACCTATCAAGACCACTTGAGACACTTTTCAACTATAGCTTCAAAATAGGCTTTGTACCACCAGAACAGAGGACTGAAACAGTTATCCCACTTTACAAGGGTGGACAGTCAGTGACCCTGGAAACTACAGACCCATTAGTCTGACTAATCTAATATGCAAAGCCATGGCACAAATTATCATGGAAATGATCAACAAAGACATAGACAAACACTGGACCCAACCCAGTTTGGCTTTGTCAATAGAAGGTCATGCCTACTAAACCTGGTGGATTTCCTTGAGAAGGTCATCAAGGCAATGGATGAGGAGAAAACAGTGCATACCACCTACTTGGACTTGGATAAGGTGTTCAGTACAATACCCCAATCAGGTATAGCTGACTCACTCACTGAACTGTGCATAAGTGCCTACATAACTCACTGGATTGCAAGCTGGCTCACTGACAGTACCCAGGAAGTCAGGATTGGTGAGACCACATCCATGAAGAGACAGGTCACCAGTGGGGTACCTCAGGGATCTTGCTGGGACTGCTCCTATTTTGCATCTCCATCTTGGAGGTAAAGGCTAATGTCAAGGGCATTTAGCTGACCAAGTTCACAGATGACTGCAAATTGGGATCTATCATAGATTTTCTCTGTGGCACAAACATCTTACAAAAGAGTCTAACACAAACAAATAACTGGTACCAAAGTCACAGATTAAAACTCAATGCCAAAAAATGCATCATAGTGCCTTTTGGGAAAACTGCCACCCAGACAAATTCCTCCATTGGTAGAACAACCTTAAGACATGACCCAGTAGTCAGGGATCAGGGATCATATGTAGGCAGTAAACTGGCATTTAACCAACATATGGCCAAGAGAGTAAGAAAATCCTTCTATGTCACCCAACGTATAAGTGAGGATATGGCATCCAGGTCCAAGGGAGTCAAAATGCCACTTTATTCAGCCCTTATCAGATCCATTATTGAGTATAATGCCCCCTTTGGCATGTACCTGACCAGACATATGGAACTGTTGGAACACTTAAAAAGGTTCATTACCAGGAAAATCCAGGATATAAATACCTTGCCCTATACATATTGTCTTAAAGCCCTGCCCCTATACTCAGTCTCCTACAGGTTACTGATATATGATCTATGCCTGGCACACAAGTCATCCTTGGATCCAGCTCTGAAGGACCTTTTGCAAATCTGCAAAATGAACAGCATCAGAACCACTAGATCCAAGGATTTAAATGTTGCTTGTGACAAAAATAGGACATGTTGGTGAGGCAGCTATGTCTCTTGGAGGATCCCCATGCTCTAGAATAGGCTCCCTATACATGTAAAGCAGAGTCCATCCCTAACCCTATTTAAGCATATCCTTGACCAATGGCTGGAAATCAGAAATTCACTCAAGGTCTGGCCCCCATGTCTCTGATAGACAGACGCAGACAGTAATGCCCAAACTAACATATCCCTCCCCACATAACCTCTAGAAACTTCCTAATGAGCATACCCCCTCCTAATAAATGCCCAGACACAAGTGGGTAGTGTTGCACAGCTAGGCTTATAAAAGCCCTGATGATCATTAGCCTAGTATATACCTATGAACCTATAACAGAACTACATATAAGTAGTGGATGCGGATTTCAAACCAATATCTTTGGCACCCTACAAAACCTTCAATGAAACCATTACACCAACATCACTGTAGTGGTGCAGGCCTTTCCTAAGTAAGGTATATAGACATCTATCTGCAATGGTCATGAATACATCAGATTTCTGATAGACATTCCTACATTAAACAATAATAGAATCTTTGACATGAAGACTGTAAGGATAAATTGAATTATTGTTAATACATGGATGCTTCAAAATGTAATCAAGACATTGTAAGCTGAATGTATGCTGACAGACAATGTGCACATATTGCAGAATTTCCACAGAGCATAACAACATTCAACCACACTCCAACCTGAACATAGCAATGCTGGTCTTCTTTGCCACAGTTCTACTGTATGTGACAGGGTATGTATCATTACTCCACACATAAATGTTTGTTATTCATATCAGTTGTTATATAGTGAGGTTTGGCACATTTATAGTTGCCTTGCACAGTTGCAAATGGTTTTATAAGGCATGTCATATCAGACAGGCAGTGCAAAAATTAGAAGGCATACTTGTGTTCACCTTATTATGTGATATGTGCAAATTGCTAATTAGTGGAGATGTATCCCTCATATGCGGCATCTTAACTCATACTGTCAATGTGTAGCAACTCTGTAAATGCTGGTAATGTTCTACAGCATTCTTTACTGGAACTATCTAGCTTACCTGCTTTTTGAATGTGCACTGCCTACTTCCATGATGACCTGAAGGGATGTATGTCTTCCTGCCATATGGTTATATGATATGAGGCTAGACACATTTCAGTGTATATGTGGTCTGTATACAGCTATTGTCACAGTATCTATCCATATAAGATATGTGCTTAATGCTTTTGCTGGCTACATCTCTGCTCTTCATCACTACATTGCATGCCCAGAAATGTTCAACATAGTTATTGTATGAGAATCATAGCAAGTTGTTTTTTTTTTGGTGGGGTGGGGGCATCAATTCATATCTCATTTAGGATGTCATAGTAATCTCTTAGAATTCACACAACATATCCTTCAAGACACATACTGTTGCCTAACATGTGTGTCAGCTGAGTGTTATTCATGTTAAATGTCATTAATTACCAGGATTTGATGAGTATGGGTATTGCTCTTTCATGTATGCATTAATATCTTCACATATCTCTGTATGTAATGTATGGTATCTATAAAGTTGCATGATCGGCAGTGTTCAGAGTAGTATTATATCGGTGTGGTAATGTCATGGCATTTACTGCCAATTTGTACAATGTTTATATTCTTTGCATTTCACAGAGGTTGAGTGGTTTGACAGCACACCCATAGATGGCAGATGATGTATATGACATGCCTGACCACTGCCAGAAGACTCACAGTCCTAGGAGGAAGGAGCAGCTCCTGGAGATGACAGGCCAGGACCATTCGCAAATTGTAGTTTTGGCAGCCCTGCAATGTTGACCTCCACCTCCAATTGAGGATATGATGGACCAGCTTTTGTAGTCATTATGGACATGTTTCAGACCTTGATCAGATATTGATGGGTAACTTCTTCCAGCACATGGCATGGGCCATGTGTAACTCCTTCTGAAAGATCACAGTGGAACTCATTCATGAACTTCAATCAACAAGGGAGGTTCCTCAGATCCATAAGTATAGTCTTTTTGCTCCTTCCATGTAATGTAGCCTGCATGTGATTGCCACATAGTTTGAGGTTGTTATTGTCTTGGTGCATAGTTGTGTACATTACTCCATACGGCAGCTGTGCTTTCTCTGTCATGTCCCTCATACTTTGCCACAGGCTGTTCCAAAATGGTATCCTTTGACATGTTATCATTTGATATATATATCAGATGCCTATAACTGCCTGTGACATGGCAACCCCTTGTGTTGTGTAGGACATTTCACAATGTCATTCATATCTACTACCAAATGTTGTCTGATAAAACACACATTATCCTTTGGTGCCATGTCATATGACAATATGTATTACTGACACATATGCTACATTCATGTCTACTGGGAGTGTGCCATACATCAGTAGTGATTTACACAGATACCAATAGTAGTGCAGTTATTCTACATATGTATGTCTCTCTTCATTATCTATGCATACGTGCTCCCATGACTTACACCTGTGTTAACATTACTGTCACATTGATGTGCAGGTGAGGAGTTGCAATGCTGTTAGGGTATGTCATGTATGTGCCTTTCCTAATGGTGTTTTGTATGCTTTGTGGAAATATACTTCCCTTTCATGTAGTAGTATAATAACTGCATATGCACTTAAGTTAATGGCAATACATCACATGGGAGTTTTCCTTAACTTTCCTGCAGTGAGTCTCTTTGCTGACTATTGTGCACATCAGGGGTGACAGAACTACTGTGGTAATTAATGTGCTGCTGTGACATATGTAGCCCTTATGTACAACTGTCTTGTACCCCTATGATTCCAAGTATGCCTCTGACTCTTAGCAATGTGATGTGCTTCCTCATGGCTTGCATTATCCACATTTCCATACATTCTGTCACACTGTTTTCTGTCATGTTACATGTGCATATCCAATTCACATGAGTGTGAGTGACTGTGACCCCACTGATCACTGTTGGGTTGCAGTACTAACAATGTCTCTTCAGTCTTGCACACATTCTGTTGTGTGTGTATAAGAGTGCACACATTCTCTTCTGTGTGCACTCTTATAATGACACATACCCAGATATTTGTGTACATTTCCATGAGTTACATTTGAGTGTATGTTGCACCTGTTGACATGTATCCTCCTACTATAGTGTTACTTTGCTGCTTGACACATTCACATATTAAGGCCATGTTCTGCTATGTGTGTTGTACATGTGTGTTTATCCACAAAGTTATATGCCATTCTGTTTCTGCACATGTATGTCCATATTTCCCTACCACAGATGTAGAATTCTTGTGTCACATTTTTGCAGCAGTGACATCTATTTCAATGGGTTTGCATGATAGTACATATGGATTTACAAACACTAATTTTTATGCTGTCTGGATGCACCAGTGTTCTTGGCATGTTTGGAAGTGTTGAACACTAAAGTATTGTATATATCTAATTTCCACACAGGTATGCTTTACCGTTGTTATATACCCATTTTACATATGGTTAACATTTACAGCATTATAGGTGCCACTATTTGGCTGATTGCCATTAGCTCATGTGATGTTAATACACAAACTGGCACATGGATGTATGATATTGTGCTACAGATATCACAGTGCTCTTTATTCCTCTACACATGTCTTACAATGACAATTATGCATTATATATAGGGCCTGTACATAACTGGCCACATTCACACATTCGCATAATTTGTTGCACGTATGGAACATGCATGTATGCCAGTGTATTGTGTGACTGCAAGTATTGTGACAGTGCCATGACCAGCCTGCACAGGTACTGTGTTGAAGGGACAGTTTACTTGTCCATATCTGCCTGATACTTGCTTGCACTACACATGCAGAACAGTGACCCAGGTGTACATTCTCCATGTCTATTTCCTGCACATGGATCATGTGAGGTCATTTGGCTTGCATGTAACTAATCCTGTCTTTGTGGTGATGTACATGACTCATCAACTTACTAATGTTGAAGTAAAACCAATTCAGGCCACCATTGCAAAAACAATAAGAACTTTACTACAAAGAAAGCTAAAAAGGAGAAGCACTTTCAGGCCACAGCCCTTCATCAGATCCACCGCCAATGATTCTCCATACAGTTTAAAACAATGTCTTAACCAATAGAAATCAACAGAGGGGTCTACACCCCCTCAAACAGGCTTCAATGGTATCATGCCATTCAGTCCAGGGAAAGAATCTGTTTGCAAATCCACTATCCATTTAATTTCACTCAACTTAGTCTGGTTAAACAAGTCTTACTGATGTTGAGCTACAGTGCTGTGGCCACAGTGTACACCCATCACCATGCTCATAATGGACATAAATGTACATAGTAGAAACCTGCTGTACTACTAAAAATGAACTGTAGCATATAGGAATGTTAAACTTGTTTAAGTGTGCTGTACATGCAGCATGCTTCACAATTTTCTAGAAATGGCATAAATGTCTTCTGTCATTTTAGTGGCATATTTATGATGTTTCCTGTGCTTAGGCTGTGAAGCCTCTTTGATGTTGCAGGAATGTTTTGCTGCTACCCTTACAGGACAATAGGGATTTCTCCTGTGGATTCCAGGGATGCAATGTGGCTTAGTGTGCAGATATTTACCTCACACCTCTATGATTGGTAGTTCTATCCTGACCTGTATCCCTGTGATGCTATAGGTGTGTGGATCTCTCTCACTTGCAGCCTATGTCATTTGTGTACATGCCCAGAGCTGCCACCCTAGGACATGGATATGATCTGTGTGTCTGTGCTGTGCTATCCTTTTTGAACAGGTACTTTTCCACATACCATGCTCTCAGTTATTCCTGATCCCCATGGAAGGTGGCAACACTGTGGACAACACCAGAGCAGTGCTGTTATGTGCATTGTGGCATTACTTTATCTTTTTTTTTTTTTGCATGATGGACCATGTATAGGATGCACCCCTCCCATGTTTTGTTAGCCTCCCATGACCCCTCCTGCACTGTCTGAATGTTTGTCTGCATATGACATCCAGCCCCTTTTGTATATTACCACCCTTTGCTTCTGTTATGTGGACTCCTTACTTTTATATGTTTCGTAACCACCCAGTTATCCTTTTCCATTTTCAACACCTCACCAATTCTTCTTTCCTAAGAAAAATAAAAAGAGAGTATTCCAGCAAAAAATCCTAATGCTCCCCCCCGACCATCCCTCTGACCATCTTCTTCCTTCTTCTATAAAGTGTGTACTTCTTTTTTACCCTATCCCATTTCTACTGTCCTATCTCTCACACTCCTTGGGGTGTGTGCATTATGTGTGCACCTCCCACACATCCTACACTCCACTCCATTTTTTTAGATGCACAGTTGCTGAGATGCTGGTGATGTGATATATGGTGCCACATCATCAGTCTATGTACAGTGGATATAAAAAGTTTACACACCCCTGTTAAAATGCCAGGTTTTTCTGAGACCACAATAAATCATTTCAAAACTTTTCCCACCTTTAATGTGAGCTATAACATGTACAATTTAATTGAAAAACAAAGAAATCTGTTAGGGGGAAAAAATATAAAAAAAATATATATATACAATACACTGATTGCATAAGTGTGCAATTTTGGCATTTTACTTTAAATGATGTGTCAGTATTCTAGGCTGGCAGGCAGGTGAGAAAAATGCAAAATCTGAATTGCCGTACTAAATCCCATTTTCCGTACTTTTATTTCTTGTAAAATGACCTCCTTTATTTGAACTTTATATAACTTGAAATCCTTTTCTGCTTTACACATAGGTCTAATGTTTGAATTCTATATGGATGGTTTTCAGTCATTCATAGGGTTCTGCATATGTTAATGGAATGTCGCTCCAGTTACAGGAAATGAAGAGACTAGCAGTCTGAAGAGCCACTCAGCTTGCAGGAATGGGAGAACCAGCAAAGTGCGATGGGCAATCATTTGTACATTAAACACTGCTGAATGAGGCCTTTCAGAGACACAGCAGTGAAACAGCTCCTGCAAACAGCAGTACTTAAAGTAATAGCATTCCTAGAAGCAGTCTCCTACCTCTGCTACAGAAAACGTCCAGCAGAGGGATCAGCAAGTTAAGAGTGGCTTGAGTAGATGGGTACACTGGTACAAAGAGGGCAGTAATCGGGTCAGCCGAGATGAATTTTCAAAGATTCCTGTAGCATTAGACCTAATGAAAGGTAGCAGTGAAGAGATTCAATACAAATGTGCCACTATCAAGCAAAAATGTGGAAATACACAATTCAAACCAACTAACTAACTAGACCACACTTATTAGAACTTCACTGTTGCCAAATTAATGTCATGTGAAATAAGGTGATTGAAATACAGTTCAAAAAGAATGACTGGAAGTGTGGTATTTGTGAAAAGTTGTTGAATACTGGATGGAAGGGAATTTTCTCTTCTATGCCATTCTATGCCATACTGTACAATCTCAGAATTGCTATAGCTAAGTTAACTGGGGTGTGGGTGCTGTAGCCACTCATGCAGGGCCTCCTGCAAAAAACACTTATGATCTGTGAAGTATTTGTTGGATAATGCCATTGCTTGTAAATTTGCTATTAGACAAATTAATTCAAACTAAGTGTACTTCTACACATTATCATAATCCAACTAAGTATATCAGCTGTATATTATAAAAGTTAATAAACATGTTTTTATGAATTTCAGCACAGTAACTGTAAAATAATTATTAAGTTTCTGCTAGGTAAAATTATTCTGTTTGCTATAATACGTCTAGTTCAAACCTTTAGGTTAAGGGACATAATGGACTATATCGCTCAACAAAATCAAAATAAATAAGCAATTGTGTTTAAGAGTAACTTGCTAATCCCGCACTATTACCAACATGATCAATTTGTTCATTTTTTACAGATCAGTCTATCTGGAAAAAGAAATCCCTGTCTGGAAAGTGGGACTTTGTTCTGTAGACAAGAACTATATAATGTGCTTCTTCTGGCCCTGTATTGATATTCTGGAAAATGGTTTCACCAAAGATGCGCTAAAAAGTGAACCAGGGTAGATAAGTTAAATCCTAAATTTCTAAATTTGTAAAGTTCTAATTTGAAGTCATTTTAATGGACAATTTCAGGCCAAAACCCCACTAGCTGCAGATATGCATATTTCGGCCTTGTTATGACCTTGTCAGCACAGCACAGGCAGAGTGTTTGACTAAGCTTAAGAAACACAGGACTGTTGTCCATTAAAATGATGAAACAAGTCATGGGCATTCAGAATCATAAATTAGCTGAAACACCTGATGTTCATAAGGGTCATTTGCATATTACCCATGTGGCTCTGATACAAGAGGTTTGGGAGGTCACTCAGTAGAAGCTCTAGCTTTGCTGGAGTTTTCATTTTTTTATGCCAGTAAACAAGGAAAATGTCACCATCCAAGCCCAAAACAGCACTATAACTAAAGTCTTACCAAGCATTCATTGCTTGAATCTAATTGAGTTCTTACTGAGAGTGCTACTGAAACAACTCAAACTATAAATTGATAAGTATATTTTTTGGCGCTTCTTTCCAAAGTTCTATAGTATTCTAATTGCTTTTGCTTGATTTATTTAGATCATATTCGCTGGCTTCTGCTCTGTGTTGAAAGTGTTATTTTTCTGAGTGGAAAGTGCTACTTCCCCCCCACCCTTAATCCTGCTCTGTTAAATACTGGCCAAACAACTTGTGTGTTTTATCTGATTGTCTCAAGGCTTGCTAGTATTATTAAGATTCCCTGTTTGTTACCTCTGCATTCATTGCTTGAATCTAATTGAGTTCTGACTGAGAGTGCTACTGAAACAACTCAAACTATAAACTGATAAGTATTCTAATTGCTTTTGCTTGATTTATTTAGATGATCTGTGTTGAAAGTGTTATTTTTCTGAGTTGATTTTCCCCCCACCCTGCCTACTTGGTGGCTTTGCAATTGCCCGCCCCTACTGTATATTTGATCTGTGACACTCCTCCCAGTCTAGTGTCTTTAGCTCATTCTACCTAATACAGAGAGAAAAAAAAATTTTTTGCACTTTATTCATCTGCTTATTGTGCTTGTGTTTCTTCCTACTTTATTACTTATTTTGCTCTTGCTGCCTGTTCTTAAAAAGTACTTAATAGCATTTATTCTGCTGCATTTGTTGCTGCTTGTTGGTAGCCGATCAAATTGTAACTGTTATTCTAAGCCTTTGGATTACACACTTGGGCTTTAGACCAGTTGTTTCACATTAGGAAGGTTTGTGGTCTGCACTGTTGTGGCAGGACAGGAAGCTTACATCCTCCTGAGTTGGAAGTTGCTGATTGAAGGCTTAGTGTCTGTTCTAAAGTGTATTAGTTCTGGTTTAAGCACTTGGGCTTTGGGCCAGTTTTTTTACATTAAGAAGGTGTGGTCTGCACTCTTGTGGGGGCTGGATTCTGCCCTTCTGAGCTGGGAATTTCTGGTCACAGGCTTATTGTGCCTGCTTATTTGAACTGTTTCTTTCTGAAATTGGTGCACCTTGTTGCTGCAGCATAGATCAGATTCAGGCTTGCTGAATCTAGCTTTGTTTGTATAACTTGAGCACTGACCCAGGCCATCTTTTTTGGAGAAGGGTCCCCTGCACCCTAGTAGCAGGAGTGTGCAGTTAGGACTTGTCTGATTTCATAGATTCATAGGTTCATAGGTTGGAACTAGGCTATCAGCCCTAGGGCCTCTACAAGCCTAGCCATAACAATTTCCTGGCTATTTCTTCCCACACTATTTACTTCCCTGGACCCCTGTCTAGCAGGGCGACTGACGTGATCCCCGGGGTGAATTTCCTTTCTTCCATCCAATCATCAAGGTTCCTTTTGAAGAGGGCCAAAGAGGCACTCTGCTTGACATGTATGGGCAGTCTATTCCAGAGTCTGGGGAGTCTCTGGGTCAGGAACCAATCCCTCCAGCATGTTTTGTTTATTGTGATGGCAAGGTTTAGATCCCTGGAGCATGTGGCTCTGAGAGATTGGGATTTCTTTAAGTGTAGCATGTCCAACAGCTCTGGGTTTGACATGGCCTTGTATGTTAAGCAGAGATCGCCTCTGAGTAGAAGATATGTGACAGAGTATAGCTGGAGTTTTTTAAGGCGGTCAGCGTAGGGCATCTGCTTTAGGCCTGTGATTCTTTTAGTGAGGTATTTCTGCGGCCTTTCCAGTTGCTGCAGATGTCTTGAGAGGTACATATCAAATGGGGCATTGTATTCTATAATGGGTCTAATGAGGGATAAGTACAGTGGGACAATGACCTCCTTTTTCTGGATAAAAAGCCCTTAGTGATGAGGTGTGCCACATAGAAGGATTTCCTGACTGTGTTGGCGATGTGGTTATCGAAGTTGAGACCACTGTCCACCTGTGTCCCTAAGTCTCTTATCACACTTTCGGTATATAGTGTACTGCCACCTATGTGGTAATTCACGGGTACATGTTTTTTCCCAAAGGGGATAACTATACATTTCTTGGCATTGAGCTTGAGCCCATGGTTCTGGCACCAAGCATCTGTTTCTGTAAGGCCCTTTTGTAGAGTATCCACATCATTTGGGGATTCAATAATGGCTCCCAATTAGCAGTCTTTGCGAACTTTGTTAGCCAGAGCCCCTTAGTGTTGGCCAGTACTTAAGAGAAGTAGATGCCAAACAAGAGCGGTCCCAGAACTGAACCCTGAGGTACTCCACTTGTCACTTGTCTGGAGCTGGATTTGGAGTCAGCTACTTTTACAGTGTGGGTTCTGTCAGTAAGCCAGTTGGCAACCCATTGGGTGACATAGGGATTAATGCCCAGCTTAGTAAGTTTATCTATGATTCCAGAGTGGGGGATGGTGTCAAAGGCCTTGGTGAGGTCTAGATAAGCTGTGTGGACCACCTTACTCTTGTCCATGGCTCTGGAGACTGATTCGAAGAAGTCAGTCAGGTTCAGGAGACAAGATCGGCCCTTCACAAACCCAAACTGGGTGGGGTCCAGTGTTTGAAGGTTGCCAATGTCTTTGTTTATAAGTTCCATGATAATATGCTCCATGGCCTTGCAGATAAGGCTAGTCAGACTGATGGGACGGTAGTTTCCGGGATCCAAGGTGGATCCCCCCTTGTGGAGTGGGATAACTGTAGCTCTGCGCCACTCAGTGGGCACAAAACCTGAGGTGAGGCTATGATTAAACATGACACTTAGGTGAGGTGCCAGTTCATATGATTGAAGACTGCTGGAGCAGGGCTCAGTTTTGAGCTTTTTTCTGGTTAATTGGGTAACTTGTTTAAATCAGTTGTTCATTTTCTATTGTTTTATATATATATATATATATATATATATATATATATATATATATATATATATATATATATATATATATATATATATATATATATATATATAATTGCATTCCATTTATCTGCTTTTACTGTATTTGTGTTTCTTCCTACTTTATTACTAGTGGCATGACTACAACTCTGATCTGAGATATATAACAATAAGTATTCTTTTATTATTATTTATTTTATTTTACATTTGTTTATTTATTTTACATTTGTTTACCGGGATAGTCTGACTGGATACATGTCCATTTTCAGCGAAGGCCCGGGGAGAAAAGCTCCACAAAGACAAACTTACATAGATTACACAGAAGTTAGCAAACAATTATAAAAACAAAGTGATTATATACAATGGGTTAGAAGTGATTCCCTAGTAGGGACTCACAATTGTCATGGACAGAGAATTAAAAGTAAGAGACATAAGATTGGAAGCACAGCTTGGTGATGTAGTTACAAGTTATGATAATTGCAGAATATGCTTTTAGTTTATAACTTAATCAGGGTTGGTACATGGGCATAGCCAATTCACTTTGAGATACTGTTTGAGGTTTTTTTGAAGAGACTTTTGGAGGATTGTAGGGTTATATAGTTTGGCAACGAATTCCAAGTTTTGCCAATGAAGTTGGCAAACAGGGCTTCACCAGCAGAGTTATTAGCTTTGTGGGTTTGGACCAGTATTTTATCGGCTGACCATAGGGATTTTAGATTGCTATATGGTTTAATAATATTTTTAAGTGAGGGGGTATCTTCAGGGTGGTACAAAATTTTGTGCGCTATTAAGAGTTGATTGAATTGAATTAAGCTGGGCAGTTCTAGCCACTCTAGTTGTTTAAGGTTCTAACAGTGGTGGGTTCTATAGGTGGAGCCAATGGCGAATCTGGCAATATGATTGTAGCAATGGGACAGCTTACCTAGTTCGGATTTGTTGAGGTTTGAGAGTACAGGTGAGGCATATAAGAGAGTAGAGAGTAGGTGTGATCAGGCGATTGCAGTCCTAGCCAGTGGGGTTAAAAATGTCTTGTTTCTATACAGTGATCCAAGCTTCTTATTGATGATCTGTATGGTTTTGTTGACCTGTAGGTCAAATTTGAGATTATTGTCTATGATAACCCCCTAGCAGTTTGGTGTGATTATCTGGGGAAATAGTGGTACCATTGTTAGATGTGACAGAGAATGAAAGTGTGGTGGATCTACTAGTGGGAGAGAAGAGTAGAAGTTTAGTTTTATTGGGGTTCAGAAGTAGGCGTTGATTGGTGAGCCAGTTCTTGATAGTGTTAAATGTATTTTGGGTTAAGATTTGCAAGTCGGATGGGGAGGTGGCTGAGCAGATGAGAGTGGAATCATCTGCGTATTGGATGCAGGTGGCTTTAGGGATAGCAGTGTGGAGGTTGTTGAAAAAAATAGAGAAAAGTAGTGGACCTAGTATGGACCCTTGAGGGACACTAAGTGTGAGAGGTAACTGGCTGGAGAGTTTGCCCTGCCATAGTACTCCCTGCTGTCTACCAGTCAGGTAGGACTGGAACCACTGGATAGCAGGCTTTTTGAGGGAAATAGATTTTAGTGAAAGAATGAGAAGTTCATGGTTGACCATGTCAAAGGCTTTTGATAGGTCAAGAAAGAGGGCAGAGGTTAGCCTATTGTCATTCCTGTTTTGGTTTATGGCAGTAGTAAAAGAAAGGAGGGTTGAGGTGGTGCTGTGATATGGCCTGAAACCATGCTGGGAGTCGGATAGTTAGTTATTCTGTGAAAGGTATTGCATTAGTTGCTTGTGTACACATTTCTCCATTATTTTGGCTAGTGGGGAAAGAATGGCAATGGGTCTATAGTTGGATATGTCTGAGGAGCTACCACCTTTATGGAGTGGGATGACTCCAGAGGGAGGGGATAACATTTCCAGATAAGGTTCTGTTGATGAGGATAGATATGGGATATGTAATGGCATCTGCAGCTATTTGCAGGTACTCTGCAGGGAGGAGGTCAGCAGCGAGGGTGGTAGGTTTTAGATTTTTTTAGAAGTGTTTTGATAAAACTAGTGGATATTGGTTGGAAGCCAAATTCCAGGTGATTATTAGGTAGATTAGGCATGTGGTTTAAGTTAGAGGGGTTAGTTGATTTGCTAGGGATTGGATTGTTTCAGTGAAAAAGTTATTAAAGGCGCTAGCTATTGTCTCTGGGGAATTATGGGTGTAGTTAGCCGGGGTTGGGGTGGTGGAGTGACCTGGACAAAGTAGTTAATTTAAGCCTGCCCAGAACTTTTGAGGGTTGTTGTGGTGTTTTTGTAGGAGATTTTGGTAGAAGTTTTTTTTATCCAGTAAAATAGATTTTTTTGTATTATTCATGAGTTGACAATATTTTAGATGATCAAGTGAGGCTTTGATTGTTCCCCAGCTGGCCCAGGCTCTGTTTCTAGTTTTGAGTTTAGCTTTGGTATCTTTTGTGAGCCATGGTGCCGTATTTGATCTAGTTTTTATTGTACATGCTGGAGCATGGGAATCAAGGATACTTAGGAATTTAGTGTTAAAGTGATCTATGGCCTCCTCTAATGTTAGATTTTTTAGTTTTGACCAGTCAACTGCTTTTAATTCAGCAGCATCAACGTTTTTCCTGTTTCTAAATGTTTTATATTTGGGCTGGTGAGGGTTTTCTGCCTTATGTTTTATGATATAGGTTAGATAATGGTCACTGAGGTCATCAGGGAGAGTACCAGCTGTGTACAGTTGGGGTTGGTTATTAACTAGGATCCAGTCTAGAATACTTTCCTTGGTTGGTTGGTTTGTTTATCCTAGTGGGAGAGGTTATGGTCTGTTTAAACCCAGATAAGTTTATATGAGTGAGGGGGGGGGGGTCGGAGGAGCAGGGGTACCAGTCGGTGTTAAAATCACCAAGAACTATGGTTTCTTGGAGATAGGTAGTGGATAACCAGTAAAGGAGATCTTCTAGGGTATTTAGGTTGTTGACTGGTGGAATGTATGCACAGACGATGTTCAAGTGTTTGTTTTGGTTAATTTGTAGCTTGGTTATGAGGAGTTCTGCGTTATTGAATTGGGTAGGTTGAATGGTATCTCTATTAATGGTTAGAGTATTTATGTAAAGGACTGCTATCCCACCTCCTTTCCTTGTAGCATGGTCTAACCGGTCAGTATTGTATCATGGAGGTAGTATCTCATGGTCAGTAGTACTGGGTTTTAGTCAGCTTTCCGTAAGACACATAATGTCTGGGGAGTGGGTTGCTAGGAGGGTGTGTAGGTTGAGAATCTTATTGTTAATACATCTAATATTTAGGTGAAATGCTAGGAGGGAACTAGTGGGAGTATTCATGGGTAGCTTGACTGTGGGGGTTGTGGTAGGGGAGTAGAGGTTATTGGGTGTGGGTGGGCCAGGGTTGGGATGAATGTCTCCATGTGTTATAAGGTTATAGTGACAGGATATTCTGAGCTTTAGGAGTTTGTTTATAAGCTTTATATAGTCTTTGTCTTTAGGATTATGTTTTGTGGCTATACAGTGGTGGTATTTTATAGAGGGTGGTATATTCGGTGTGCAGGGGAAGGTAAAGTGTTTGGTGTTATGTGTGAAGTCGTGGGTGTCTGTTTGACCATTTGGGTAGTGAATACCATGGTCAAGTGTTTGTTCATAGGCAGTGAGATGGTAAAATAGAAACAGTATAGGCATTTGGGAAATTAGTGTTTTTTTGCTTGTTTGCATTTTGATAGGAGGCAGGCCAAATTTGATGGCTGACTGTGCTAACAGGGTGTGGAAGAATGAGAGAGAAGGAAATGGGTTAAGGGGGCAGGGTTGCTCAATGATGTGTGAGGTGCTGATTGGTACTTAGCAGGAGGGGAGTGGCAAGGGAGTGGCAAAGTCTGGTTTAAATGTAGCACTAGTGGGGGCAAGTGTGATTTGGGGGCAGGGAGGGGAGCGGGCCTAACACTGACTCTGAGAGTTACTCTGAGAGTTGCTTTTCTGTGCATTTAAAGTTTTTTGATTGTATCTGCTTTATTTTCTGAAAAAAAAAATATATATAATTGTTTCCCACCTTTCTAAGCTAGTATAGTCCAGTTTTCAGGTTAAGTGCTGAATTCAGGGCTGTGTTACAAATCTCTGAGTTTGCCCATACCTTACTTGGATAGAAGGAAGTTTCTCTGTTCACCTGTGAGAGAGGGGAGCTTTGAGCAGCCTATCTGTCCCTGGAGGAGTGGTTTCAGCCCAGAAATTAGTAGTTTATTGGCCATTTTGGGCTAATTTCTATCTCTTTCATTTCCCTGCTATAAATACCGCATTTGCCTGGTTTTGCATGCCAGGCAGCACCGGCTAGCTAGGGTATAACTATTCCCGGCTCCACAAAGTCTCCTCTTCAATTTTTCCCTTGGAACTAGACAAACGTTCAACTTAAGCACTCAAGCCATTCATTTCTCAGCCCAGCACTTGCTCAAAACTCATAGCAAGAACTTATAAACCCTAGCACTAGACCCTCCTATACTGTACAGAAGGACAAGGTTCTCTATTCAACCTTACCAGCCATTCAGTAAAACAGTTCACTGTACCTATCCAGGCATGTCCAAAGGGCAGTTTCAGGTGTACTCTCCAGTCCAACTGGTGAATCTGGGCATTTTGAGGCAATGTTACAACTGCCTTATGTACACAGACAACCCTCTTCTCCTACCACCAAACACTAAAACATGCAAGAGATGCAATTATACAGCTAAACTGGAGGCTAAGCTCTCTCAACCCAAGGCAGGATCAGACAGTTAAGAGGAGAAGGGAAATACTTGCATCACACCACCAGTCTCACATAGACCCATTAAACCAGCACCGGCAAAAAGCACACATAAATACACGAAAACATACTCAGAGCCACTAAATAAAAATCTGAAAAAGCAACAGAGACCTCCAAAGCAGACATCCAATCAACCTCCACCCCCCAACACAAATCATGAAACACATACTTCACAAAAGCAGTGTGCCATGCAATCATAGCCCTTAAGGCAAAATAACATACCCAACATACTAGTAATAGGGGACTCTATAGTCAGGCACACTGACATCCCACTCACTAGGCTGAATAAGGAGAAGGTTACTGCTAGCTGCCTGTCGGGTGCCAGGATCCGCCACATAACACAAACACTCAGGTCACTCCAGAACAAGTACAAATACGACTCTGTCATTGTCCATATTAGTGTGAATGACCTGAGCCGTATCTCCCTGGACTACATGAAAAGAGACATGGAAGAGCTCTCTGATCTTGTAGCCTAGGCCGGTATGAACCTGACCCTGAGTAGCATCTTGCCCTCACCAAGAATGATACGACAGTATAAAGAAAAAATTATCAATTTCAACAATTGGCTAAGTTTCTGGTGTCATTCAAAGGGGATCCAGTGTCGGTCCACCTGGGATGACATGCTCAACAAGAAACACTGCTTCGCTAGAGACGGCTTGCACCTGTCACCCTTAGGCTTTTGAATACTGGCCAAGGCTCTTGCCGCTCCATAGTGCCTTTTTTAGGCAAGGCTCAAAAGACAAACCCACCACCATAAATAGCACAAGTAACAAAAAACTGAGGCTAATGCTACTCAATGCTAGAAGTCTAAACCTCAAAATGCACGCACTCGAGGCACTCCTCAGTATGGAGAAAATCGATATATGTGCAGTAACAGAAACCAGATTTAAGGCTCCAGAGAGCACCCCAGCACTACCATGCTACAACTCATACCATACATTTCGGCCACAGAACCCAGACCGAAATACAAAAGGCGGAGGCGTATCCATATTCATCAAGGATACCCACACCTCCAGGTTAGTGGCACAGCACGATGCTTCAGAGATCATCCACGTGCAACTAACAATGGGCAAAACTGCAATTCAAATTGTAGCTTGCTACAGATCACCCACCATGTCTTAGGACCCCCATTCTGCATTTCCAGAAACACTGGGAAATATAAAGGTCCTATCAAACACCCTAATATTGGGTGATTTCAATTACCCAAACATTAATTGGGAGAACTACTCAAGTACTAACTCCCTTGCTCAACATTTCCTAGAATTTATAAACTCAAATGCCCTGGATCAACTGGTCGACACTCCCACCAGAGGTGGCAACATATTGGACCTAGTCATCACCAACATGGGTGACTGGTGCTCCACACCGGAGGTCAACCCCTCACTGGTTAGATCTGACCATAAACAAATCACTTTGGATATCCACATTTTGCCCCCACCCCCAGACAAGGAAACCACCGTGAAAAACTTTTCAAAAGCAAACTTCACGTTACTTAAGACCGAGGTGGAAAGTTTCAAAGCCCCCACGCTAAAGGATAACATTGTCCAAGCTGCAAAATCCTTTACTAATGCATTCTACGGGCACCTACAAGAATGCATGGATCGTGCTATCCCAAGCAAAACCAAGACTCACTCCTCTAAGAAAAGGAAACCAGTCTGGTGGACTCCTGCCATAAACAAGCTATACAATAGAAGGAGGAAACTAGTACAGAAAAGAGTAAAATTCCAAGAAGGGAAGACATTCCTAATCAGTATCAGCAAGAAACTACGATCCCTCATAAAATTATCCAAGGTGAGTTTCGAAAGAAAAATTGCCAAGGACTCCAAAGATAACCACAAGGCATTCTTTAAATATGTCAAGAATCTAAGTGGCAATGCTCAGATCTGCTCGGAGTTAGTGCAGAATGGTACAAAATACACTAAACCGACCGATATTGCCAACATCCTGGCAGACAGGTTCAGAGCAAACTTCACCCCCCTCTCACCCCCAAAAGGGCCCATAACTATACCAGAAGAATGTAGAGCTCCTGAAATCACAGACACTCAGGTTAAAACAGCCCTCTCCAAAGCCAAAAACACAGCATCAATGGGATGGTGTCCCAGGCTGCATCCTACATGAGCTCAAAGATGAACTAACCCCTCACCTAAACACACTGTTCAAACTCTGCCTCTCCACAGGTTAGATACCCATAGAGTGGCGCATAGCAATGGTTATTCCACTCCACAACAGTGGAGCCACAACAGACCCCGGGAACTATCGACCTATAAGCCTGACTAGCTTGGTCTGCAAGGCTATGGAGTGCATCATCATGGAACTCATTAACAGAGACATTGGGAACCTCCAAACACTGGACCCTACCCAGTTCGGCTTTGTTAAGGGAAGATCATGCCTCCTAAACCTGGTGGACTTCTTTGAGACAGTTACCAAGGCTATAGACGAGGGAAAGGTGGTACACACAGCCTACCTAGACCTCGCAAAGGCCCTTGACACCATTCCCCATTCTGGTGTTATAGACAAGCTCACCAGTCTGAACATAAACCCCTACATCACAAGATGGGTTGCCAACTGGCTCACGGACAGAACCTACATGGTAAGAGTTGTGGGAGCTAGATCTGACTCTAAACCGGTTACAAGTGGCATTCCCCAGGGCTCAGTCCTAGGACCTCTCCTGTTCGGCATATACTTCTCAGAGGTACAGGCAAGCACAGGAGGACTATGGCTGACCAAAGTTCGCAGACGACTGCAAACTAGGGGCTACAATTGACTCTCCGGCTGACACAGACATCCTCCAAAAGGGTTTCACTGAGATGAACACCTGGTGTCAAAATCATGGCCTCAAGCTAAATGCCAAAAAGTGCATAGTCATCCCCTTTGGAAAAAACAAAGTACCCACAAACTACCACATAGGTGGTAGTCCCCTAAATATGGAAGACGTAATAAGGGATCTGGGGACCCAAGTAGATAGTAAACTCTCCTTTGATAATCACATTGCCAGAGTGGTTAGAAAATCCTTCTATGTGGCACACCTTATCACAAAAGGGTTCACATCCAGATCAAAAGAGGTCATTGTGCCCCTCTACTCATCACTCATCAGACACATCATAGAGTACAATGCCCCATTTGGGATGTATCTTACAAGACACCTGCAACAGCTGGAAAGACCACAGAAGTACCTCACCAAGAGGATCACTGGCCTCAAACAGATGCCCTATGCAGCTCGACTGAAGAAACTCCAGCTGTACTCGGTTGCATACCGCCTACTCAGAGGTGATCTCTGCCTGACATACAAGGCCATGTCCAACCCAGAACTGATGGACATGCTCCACCTAAGGAAAAGCTTATCCCCTCGAGCAACACGCTCTAGGGATCTTAACCTCACCACAACAATAAATAGGACGTGCTGGAGGGACAAATTCCTGTAACAGAGACTTCCCATGCTTTGGAACACGATTCCAATCTACATTAGGCAGAGCTCCTCGCTAACACTCTTCAAGATTATCCTTGACAAGTGGATGGGAAAAAGAAAGTTTACCCCGGGGATCACTTCAGTGGCTCTGCTGGCCAGAGGCACAGGGAACTAATCTAAGGGGGCGGCGAAAGCCAACACATTCTGGCTAGGCTTATAAATGCCTTCGGGCAGATAGCCTAGTACCTACCTATGAACCTATGAACCTTTAACAAACTGTTAAATGTCATCATAGATGAGAATTTAACATTTGACCTGCACATTCAAACCAATTTTAAAGAAACACACTAAAAAATGGGCACTCTCTACAGACATAAATACTGCTTCAGTCACTCTGCAAAACTATCTCTCGCCTCTTCCTTCCATTTACCATCATTTCTTTATGGTGCACCTCTTCTGACCAATATTCAGGCCTCTCTGAAATGCAAACTAACCTCATGCTACAACAAAATCACTAAATTTGTAACAAATGCAAATTCTCATCACTCCTTATCACTACACCTACTAAACTTGTCGGAACTACCACATTATCTGACACTCATTCAATTAACCACCATTCACAAATTTATTTATAAAGCATCTAACTGCCACTCCTTGTCTTCTCTACTCACACAATATCATCACAGCTCTCTGATCCAATAACCAACTGCTCCTAAATGTAGCAAAACCTACCTATACAGCAGGACAAATGCGCTACTCCTTGACTGTAGCTAAACTATGGAATACTCTCCCACCATCAAGAAGGTTTATCAGCAGTACCCTTCTCTTTAAGAATTCCCTGAAACAACATCTTTCCTCACTATGGCAGTGCAATTGCACAAAGACTGTAGTTCCTATCACCTGAGCCCCCCTCTCCACTCACCTCCTCATGCTCTATACCTATATCCTGATACATGTATTTAACTGATGGACTCTTCTTCTACTCTCACTCACTCTATATTAAAGCTATACCTTTAACTGCTCTTATCTCCAGACTGTTTTTCTAAACTCCTAAACTTCTCTTATGGTTGAACTTTCAACCATACCCCTATTGCCCATCCTGGCAATAGCCCCAACTCTCTAAACTCCACCTAGTTATAACTCTCTCATCTTGCATTAAAATTCACACCTAGCTCTACCTCACCATCTGGATCTACTGCATATTATATATATGGTATTGTTAAAAGCCATGATCTAGCTCTCCAGTACTGAAGTATGTTTTTCAGAATGTTCTGTCTATTAATTCGCCACTGTATAGTGCTGTATTGAATTTCTACTATGCTGCACATTTATATTGTATCTTTATAGTATATGTATATGGTTTTGTTTCAAACTACTGTATGTTTTTCAGAATGTACTGTCTATTAGTTCTTCATTGTATGGTAATGTACTGAATTTGTACTATGCTGTTCATTTGTAATGTATCCGCATAGCATACGTAATTATTTGTCACATATTATACTATATGTAGTGTGTGTAATACTTATTCTATGTTTATGGAGCTTTTCTCCATGGTCCTCCACTGAAAATGGGCTCACCTTAGCCTAGTGGACTATCCTGGTGAACAAATGCAAATAAATAAATAAATAATAAATAAATAAATATATGTCACTATAGCTGATTATGAGTAGCACAACTGTTTTTAAGTGCTATAGATTTTAATTACTTACAAAAACTTTCATTTTTGCACCACTAAAGAAGCTGTATTGTAGGTTAAATCTTTCAGTGTGTAAAGAATAACCAGGAATTTCACCTGCATATTAAAGCCCATGTTTCAGACTTGCCTGATGAGGTATATTATTTTCCTTTTACTATATGAAGAGTCAAAGAATTCCTGTGAAATTAATTCTGAGTGTCCTAGTCAGTCAGTGGCAGATCTAGGAATCTGAAGAAGGGCGGGGCTCATTTTTGAAAGTAGACCAATAAGAAGTCGGGATAATAAACAGAGATGACCTTAGATGAAATAGTGTCCTAGGCAAAGGGTCCTGGTCCCTGGTTCCTTACATTTTGACCCCCACGCACCATTCAGATGACTTTTTCCTATCTATTCTCATATTTATTGTTTTATTCTTCAGCTTTTTATCCTGCATTCTTTCAACATGTTGTAAGTGACAAAGAGTGCACTGTAATAATTGTAGGATAGATAAGTGAATTAAAACAAGGAGGTCTGGGACCTCTAGGCCCCCAAAAGCCATAGGATTTCAAATGTTTTGAGGTGTATTTTTTTCTACTTTTTCATCAGATGATTGCCTGGGGGAAACACATGCAGAGAAATACATTCAGTCTTATTCTTTTCTTTCAAGGGTGAAGTGATGCCTGACAAAACCAGCAGTTTACAAAGTGAGGAGCAGATACATGTGAAGATGCTTAAATCATATCTGGGTATATAGCACTGGCCTCGTTACCCCCTACCAAAAAAAAAAAAAATTCGTCACCTTCTGAGTATCGCTGTGATGTAAAATTGGGATGAAGGTCAGGGCAAAAATGGCCACAGTCTTAAATTTCAAGTGGCTGCTGTCATGAACATACATGGTGAGCCTCCTCATTAGTCAAAACAAACCATGACATGCATGTACACATATATACAAAACAACTATACTATGCACAAAATATTACAAGTATATGCAAGGGTTTCTGCACATGTTTCTCTCTTCCCACACACCACGACAGTCCCCTAACCTTTTTTTTAGTTCCTCATCAACTGATTTGTCCTTCTTACTACACTCTTTTTTTCTTACATCTTGCTTAACAAGGAAAAAAATAAGGGTCACAATGTACATCTGATAAAAATACCTTTAAAGGACAGGGAATTTGTATGGCAATCAACTTCTTTGAGACAGTCTCCAAAGCTGTAGATGAAGGTAAGGTGATTCACACAGCCTATCTTGACCTCGCCAAGGCTTTCGACACCACCCCCCATTCTGGAATTATAGCTAAACACACTAAACTAGATATAAATCCCTACGTCACAAGATGGGTTGCCAACTGGCTCACTGACAGAACCCACACTGTAAAAAGTTGTAGACTCCAAATCTGACTGCAAACCAGTGACAAGTGGAGTACCACAGGGTTCAGTCCTAGGACCTCTCCTGTTTGGTATCTACTTCTCTGAAGTACAGGCTAACACAGAAGGACTCTGGCTAATGAAGTTCGCAGATGACTGCAAACTAGGAGCCATAGTCAAGTCACCAAATGATTTGGACATCCTACAGAAGGGCCTCACTGAGACAGATGCCTGGTGTCAGAGCCATGGCCTCAGGCTCAATGCCAAAAGGTGCAGTGCCATCCCCTTTGGTAAAAACTCTGTACCCATGAACTACTATATAGGCAGCAATCTACTTAACACTGAATGTGTGATAAGAGATGTTGGGACTCAGGTGGACAGCAGTCTCTCCTTTGATAATCACATCGCCACAGTAGTCAGGAAGTCCTTCTACATGGCACACCTCATCATAAAAGGGTTGTCATCCAGGAAAAAAGTGGTCATTGTTCCCCTTTACTCAACACTTATTAGACCCATTATAGAGTGCAACACCCCTTTTGGAATGTACCTCACAAGACATCTGCAGCAACTGGAAAGGCCACAGAAGTATCTCACAAAGAGGATTACTGGCCTCAAACAAATGCCCTACACTGACCGTCTCAAAAAACTCCAGCTTTATTCCGTAGCATATTACCTACTTTGAGGTGATCTCTGCCTAACATATAAAGCTATGTCAAACCCAGAGCTGTTGGACATGCTACACCTAAAGAAATCTCAATCCCTCCAAGCTACATGCTCTAGGGACCTAAACCTTGTCACCACAATAAACAGGATATGCTGGAGGGATAGATTCCTGTCTCAGAGACTTCCCATACTCCAGAACAGGCTACCCATCTTTGTCAAGCAAAGTTCTTCATTAGCACTCTTCAAGAAACATCATGATGAGTGGTTGAGAAATAGGAAATACACCCCAGGGATCACTTCTGTGTCTCTGCTCGACAGTGGCCACAGAAAAATAACTTTCTTGGGTGGCGTAAGCCAGGGAACCTTGTTGGCTAGGCTTACGTAGGCCCTTGGGCCGATAGCCTAGTACCTACATATGAACCTATATAAGTCGGGTGCATACTAGATTTTTGTAAAAAAAAGCATTGCTGGACACATTTTTATAACTAATGATGGTTCTCAATTGGTTATCACCAATGTTCTTATATATTTCCAAGTCCCAAAAAAATCCTAGTGGTATCAGAATGATACGAAAATCTTAACAAATTAATACTTGTGTTCATGTCTTTAATGAAAATTTCAAGTTCTTGAACAGTTCTCTTCCATATAAAATAGAAATTATCAATGAAATGTAGATAAGAACTCATCCTATCACATCTTTTTAACAAAGAAAGGATGTGTGCTTCCCAGCAAGCCATTACCAAATTGGCATAATTCAGGGCCATATGGTCTCCTATTGCAACACCCCTTAATTGGTGGTAATACTTGCCTTCAAAACTAAAAAAAATATTACACAAAACTGGATCAATACACTTCATTAAAAGTTTGATTTCCCCCACCTCATAATCTTTACTTTTACTAACCATAAAACCTATCCATTCAATCCCTGTTTCACGTGGGATAGAGGTGTGACTGTGCATCTGCAGTAACTAACAAGTCATCTTGATTTACACAAACCTCTTTGATCTTTCCCCAAAAAATCAAAAGAATCCCTAACAAACAAAGGGACTTTTTTTAACCAAAGTAAGTAATGCCCTATTCGACAGTGCTTCTGACTTCGACCCAGGGGCTGATACTATTGGCATATAAGGTGGGTTACTATCATTTTTGTGTAGTCTGGGTACTCCAAATAATTTACCTATTGTGAGTTTGGTAGTGGTAAAAAATAGTACATATTGTCTGAAATAACTCCTTCTACCAAACTGGTGTATAACCAGGAATATATGCTATGAATGTCTTTTTTAGTAATTTCCGAATAAAACATGACATCCTCTAACAAATTATGCAGTCCCTTAACATACTCCATGTGATTAACTATAACCACAGCACCTCCTTTGTCAGCTTTTATAACCCTGATATTTCTTTTTTGGTCAATTGTAAACTCTGTCTTTCAGGTGCTGGCAAATTGTAAAACTTAATGTTACTTTTGCTGTTCAATGCCCCCTAATGTCTTTCTCACACCTCTCTTTAAAAGTCTTAATGGTGGGGTGCAATACTGGATTGTACACACTAGGCATAACAAAGTCTTCCTTTTTCTTGTTAAACTGGTTACCGTCCTTAAATAAAACTTTAAAATTTAATTTCCTGACGAAACCTTTAAAATCAATGATGGTTTGCACTAAGTCTGATCTGGCTTCCGGTATGAATGAAAAACCCTTTCATAGAACCATAGACTCTCCCTCAGTAAGTTCCTGACTGAACAAATTGTAAATTTTAAATTCTAATGACATTACCTTCTTGGAAGCCATTGTTTCTTCTCTGGTCATAATGGAAAAAGGGAGTCCACTGATGGAACCAATGGAGTCTGAATTACTCGTACCTCCTTGGTTACTTCCAATGCCTTATTTGTAGTGACTAAACAGTGGTTCTGGTCTTGATTAACATCTTGTTTGGTTGTGTGCTGCAGAACCACTTTTTCTTTCTTCTGTTGTAAATTTTTTTTGATCCCCTCGGTGTATTGTGCCCTATAAGATGGTCTGTAGTTCTTTCTGTTCACTGGTTCCATTCAACAAAGTGAACTGGTCATGTGTCCAGGCCTCCCTCACACAGAGTCCCACTACCATTGCTATTTAAGGTGGAATCCTGTTTTTCTTTGTATTCTCTTCTATCTCTTGCCATCTTTTTCTCCTTTTTCTTTTTTATTTCAACATCTCCTTTTTTAATCTTTTCTCCTATAAGCAGAGGCATTTCTTGTTTTTGAGTTGAGGAGGCTGCCAAAACCAATTTGTCCATAAGACCACTTATCCATTTCTCGATCTTAACCCTTTCATCGATGTTGTACTGTCTTAAAAGTTTAATGAATGCTAAACCAGCTGATTCACAGATGCTGTCCCATTCTTTGAGAAATGATTGGCCATACTTGCTGTTGGGTTTGTTGTGAACTTTTAAACCCTTAGGTACTCTCCTGGACTTGATATAAAAATCAAAAAGAGCTATGTTCCATTGAGCTTCTTGGCTCTAATTAGTGAAGCTTCTAACTCTTTAAATAACCCCACTTTGTTAAGAATTACCATTGATACTCCTAACAGAACTTCTAGATAATAAAAAAAAAATCACTGGTCTCTAAAACTGGTGCCTTGAGAATACCTTGAATGGTAGTCCATGAATTACACCTTGTTATTCTGCTAGGTGAAAAATTACCAGCTGTTGTTACACCTGCTGCTATGATTCAAAAGGATTAGTATAAGTGCTGAATTCCAATAAAGATGCCTTCTGACCATTCCCTCCTTGAGTCTCTATATCAAAAAATGAAATAAAATCCAACAAAAACGATACTCTGGAGTCTCAATGGTGGTAAAGCAAACAAGATAATGAAGAGACAAACCACCATGTTAGAGGATGTTGTGTTTTATTCTGAAATTACTAAAAAAGACATTCGTAAAGCATGCAGACATATAGATTCCTAGTTATACACCAGTTTGGTAGAAGAAGTTATTTCAGACACTATGTATGATTTTTTTGCCAATATCAAACCCACGATAGGCAAATTATTTGGAGTACCTAAACTACACAAAAATGAAAGTAACCCTTCTTATACACCAATAGTATTAGCCCTTGGGTCAAAGTTGGAAGCAGTGTTGAAATTTGTTGATATGGTGTAACTTACTTTCATGAAAAAAGTCCATTCATTTGTTGCAGATTCTTTTGATTTTTTGGAACAGATCAAAGAGGTTTGTGTAAATAAAGATGACTTGTTAGTTACTGTAGATGCATAATAATTGTACACCTCTATCCCCAAAAACAGGGATCAAATGGGTAGATATTTTGCTTAGTAAAAGTGAAGATTATGAGGTGGGAGAAATCAAATTTTTAATGGACTGAATTGATCAAGTTTTGCTTAACAATTTTTTTTAGTTTTGAGCGCAAATTGTTTGTGTCTTTCGGCTTTTCCTGGTTAGGGGTCGCCACAGCGGAACTCCGGTCTGCTAATGATTGGCAGAAGATTTTTACATGCCGAGTTGCCAGCCCTGACGCACAACCTTCAATGAAGGTACGCCCATCCACGCATGTCTCCACACAGAAGACGCTCTAGCTGAGAATCTAACAGGACAACGTCTTACTGTGAGGCGACAACGCTACTGCAGCACCACCAACACAGTAGTTTTGAGTGCAAATATTACCACCAATTAAGAGATGCTGCTATGGGAGCCTGTATGGCCCGAATTACTCCAATTTGGTAACGGCTTATTGGGAAACACATCCTTTCTTTGTTAAAAGGATGTGATAGGATGACTTCTTATCTGCGTTTCACTGATGATTTGCTTTATATATGGAAGGGAACTGTTCAAGAACTTTGGATTTTCATTAAAAACATGAACACCAGTATGAATTTCTTAAGATTTTCATATCATTGTAACACCACTAGGATTTGTTTTTTGGACTTGGAAATATATAAGAACATTGGTGATAACCAATTGAGAACCATCATTAGTTTTAAAAATGTGTCCAGCAATGCTTTTTTACATTACTTGAGCATGCACCCAACTTATATTAAACATAATGTAATCAAAGGCCAGTTAGTTAGGCTTAAGACTGACTACTGACACAGAAAACATAGATTTAACATCAGCATTACACAGGAGATTTGTCAACAGGGGATACACTAAGGATACAGTACATCAGAGTTTTGAACAAGTCAGTGGGAGTGAGACTAAAAAAAAAATAATAGTGCCAATGGTCAGCCTCGAGACTGGTCATTTTGAATGCCTTTAGCATTCACCTATGACACTACAGCTATTAGGAAAGTTATTTATAACAAATGGAGAATACTAGAAGTGAATGAAGAAGTTAAAGGAGTAGTGGGTGATAAACCTTGTTTCATTAACAAAAAACTAAGACTATCAAAGCATTTTTGGAAAGAGGAGTTAAAGGTTGAGGTGAAGAAAAGAAAAGGGGCACAAACAGATGCTATAATTGCAACCAGTGCAGGTATATTTTGGAAAGTCATTTTTTATTGATGTTAAGACAGGAAACACATTACCTGTACCTGTTTTTTTCACATGTAATTCAAAGTATGTGGTATATCTTGATAATTGTGATATCTGTGAAGCATTTTACATAGGCAAAATCAATAGGGAGCTCAAGAAAAGGATTTATGAGCATCAGTATGCAATTACAGTCAAAAATAAAGAGAATGCTTTCGGGAAACATTCTATGGTTTGCCTTAACTTCAAAAAATTAATTGTCCAAGCCCTAATAATTAAACAAAACTGTACCCAATAAGGGTAAAACCAGTAAGGAATAACAAAACACCAAAAACGGACAAAGAATTCTACTTTTTTAATATAAATACTCTTAATAACTAAGCGTTTTCACCATTAGCAAATGGCTTCTTCAGAGTTAAAAAGAGTTGAATACATCACTTCATGTATATTTTAAAAGGCATATTGTCCATCCAATCACTTAACCCCACTCATAAATATTTAATTAATTCAAAAACCAGACTCCCCTTTCTAAAAGTAACATACATTTTTCTAGCTAAACAAGTTTACAATATCTAACAATTAATTGACACAAAACATATCCAATTAATAACTGAATACTTAAAAAATATTAAAAAATATGTGTGTTAGAAACATATATAGTACATCATATTATGTATGTCCAAAAATACAAATACAATATTACATAAACACTGCATCCTTAATTATAAAGACTTTATCAAGAAATGTATCTATATATGTATGTTGCCATTGTAATAATAACTAAATGTTAGATTTCATTAACCCTTTGTTTTAATATTGGCACAATAGATATATTTTCATTCAATCCAGGGGGACATGTTGCATTTAATTTGATTTGCCATTTATATTCTAATTTTTCTACCCTAAGTTTGTCATCTCCCCCTCTTTCACTTGGAATCACTCGATCAAGTACAAAGAAGGTAAACTTCTTGTAGTTAGAACATGTAGTACTATGAATAAACAGGGCATTGTGTACATCTTTGTTTTTAATCACCCTAAGATGTTCAGATATCCTGTCTTTAAGTCTCCTTATAGTTTTTCCCATGTAAAAACCTGGCCAGGTGCTGCAACTAACCAGATACACTAGCATGTTTGAATTGCAACTACATCTGCCTGGACATGGTATGGACCTATTGTATCCAACTACTGCCACATATGGGCCATCATGAATATACTTGCAATACCTGCAAGTCCCACATTTGAACATAACTGAGTGTATACTTCTAGTTGCAGTTCAAACATGCTAGTATATCTGGCTAGTTGCAGCACCTGCTCAGGTAGAAAAACTAGAAGATAAATAGCAAATCAAATTAAATGCAGCATGTCCCCCTGGACTTGAATGAATATATATATATATTATGCCAATATTAAAACAAAGGGCTAATGAAATGTAACATTTAGTTATTATTACAAAGGCAACATGTCTACATTTCTTGATAAAGTCTTTATAATTAAGGATGCAGTGTTTATGTAATATTGTATTTGTATTTTTGGACATACATAATATGATGTACTATATATGTTTCTAAAACACATATATTATATATATTTTTAATATTTTTTTAAGTATTCAGTTATTAATTGGATATGTTTTGTGTCAATTAATTTTTAGATATTGTAAACTTGTTTAGATAGAAAAAATGTATGTTACTTTTAGAAAGGGGAGTCTGGTTTTTGAATTAATTAAATATTTATGAGTGGGGTTAAGTGATTGGATGGACAATATGCCTTTTAAAATACAAATGAAGTGATGTATTCAACTCTTATTAACTCTGAAGATGCCATTTGCTAATGGCAAAAGTGCTTAGTTTTTAAGAGTATTTGTATTAAAAAAGTGTAATTCTTTGTCCGTTTTTGTTTTTTTGTTATTCCTTACTAAGCCCTAATAATTCCCCCACCTGTCAAAATTAAACAGAAAATGAATAACTTATTACTCAACTTCCTTTGGTATTCCAAAAAAAAAAACAAGAATTTATCTTCTCTGGCACACCACAAGCTGGGATGAAGGTGGTATAGGGTTTCCAAATGCTGATTTTTTTTAAACTCCACATTTATAAACATAGTGCTGCTTTGGAATAATACTTCTTATACATCATATTGGAAATCATTACATGAAGCCTTACTTCTTAATACTAATAGGGCATTGCTTGAACCATATACTCAAATACATACAAACATCTTCATATGGATTTTAAAAATATACATTCAAACTAAAAGGTCAACATTTGTTCTCACACCTCTTATAAACCAAATATTGCTGTAATTTAAAAAGCTTATGTTTTCCAATTAATTAATTAAGAATTTATTAATAATTATGTTTCCTGTCGCTTACACAAATGAATGTTTGATATATTTTGATACTCAGAAAATGTTATACTTTAAGAAGGGTAACCTATTCTCTCATCTAATAAAATAAGTTCTGCAGACTATTTGATCAGCAGATATAGTTTGCAAAATTGCAATTGGCTGGACATCCAAACTTGTAACAATTTTATATGCACTAAGCTCATACCCTCATTAGAGGCATACAATAAGAGTAACTTAAAAACTTGGATTTTATCTCAACAATTATTAATAGCTCACCTAACAATACTTCATACATATCTGTTATTTATAAAATTCTCGGAAATGATCTTAGCAAAACAGATGTTTCTTTTTGGGATTATTCAAGTGAAGTTAATAGACAAGTATTCTCAGAAAAAGATAAAAAACTTTGTTTACAGTCGGTGAAGGAATCTACATCTTCCCTGTTCTGGCGTGTATGCACATGGAAAGTTTTACAAAGATGTTTTTTCCTCCATATAGACTGGCAATAATGTACAAGAAAGATGAAATGAAATGCTGGTGGACACCCTGATGCTGACTGAATACATATGGTTGTTAATTGCAAAATAATGTCCCCATTTTGGTTAGACTTTAAATATCTTTCTATGGAATGACAACTGTATAATTTCTTACTCCCTTATCCTTTTCAATGTTCCTGTTCCTGAAGTCATTCCTAAAAAACAAACATTTTTACTATGGTCTATCCTCTCTATAGCAAGGAAAATTGTTAGTAAAAATTAGAAATCTCAATCTACTCCTGTCTTTAAAGCTAAGTTTATTCATCTTATGAAATACATTTGTAAGAATGAGATTGCTACTGTAAAAGCAAGGATTAACAAGACAACCCATCATTTAATTGCTTTGGCAAAATCGTCTAATCTGTTAGAGAAATATTAAGTGTTCTCCTATGTATATTGCTTTTTTAGTTGAGATGGACATTGTATATAGTTTGTTTTTTCTTGTTACTATATTAAGTTATTGTGTTATAAAATTAATAAAAACATTTTGGGGAAAAACATTTAGTTTCACAGTTATAGACCATGTTGTTAGTTCCTTTGATGGGAACAGAGACAGTGAATTAGAATTTATAGAGTTAAAGTAGCAGATATCGGTTTATGCGTGTAGCAAACCTGGGCTCAATAATAATGTTAATTACAAGGTGGTGTTAACCAGAAATCTGAACAGAAACAAATGTAAATAAGTATAAATAAATAAATATATTATTTTAGTTACTATATTTTTATATAGAATGTGTCATGAGGTTTATCATGTCATGTATATGTTCTTTTTTAAAGAAAAAAGTTTTAAAATAGAATTTTTTAAGGAAAGATTTTTATTACAGTTTTTTGATGGTAGTATTTGGATAATAAGGATGGTCATGTGACAAGGGAAAGGTTATTTAAATGATCTGATTTATTATTAGTGATGTTCTGATGAAGGCCAGAGAGGCTGAAAGCGTTTAACAGTGTGTACAATAAACAAGTGTTTTCTTGTGTGATATTTTCTCCCTTGGTGGTTTGTCTCTTCAGTATCTTGTTTACTTTACCACCATTGAGATTCCAGAATATCGTTTTTGTTGGAATGTTCAATACCCTTCTAAGAGAAATAGTCAAGAATCTGGGGGAAGAAAGAAAAGTTGCCAAACCCATGATCTTTGCTTCCCTCTCCAGGCACTGCATGATACAGGGCACAGTAACAGGCTTAGGAACAGTCCTTATACTTACATTGAAAGTAAGATTGACAAGAGGTGAACCACAGAGAGCCTAACTGCTAGGGCACAGGGAAGTGACCTTGCTTTGCTGCATGCTGTTTGGTTTCCAACTCTAGCTATACAGTTAACTGTTTTTCAAGTCTGTGGAGGAGGATGGTTAAACAAAATCTTAGATATTATGATGAATTTAAATAGAACTCTCAACAGTCTGGATATGTGCATCTGTCATTTAGCTCTGCAAATGCACAGTTCCCGTGTATGGAGACTTCTTTCTTAAAAACAGCCCAGGTTCATATGTTCATAGGTATGTACTAGGCTAATGACCACATGGGCCTTTTTTAAACCTAGCCATGCATTCCAAATCTCTGAAAAGTTCTGGTACCCTTGATGAGTATAAGCAGGGGATTGGGAGATGAAACTTTTACAAGCAAGAGCCTGGGAGACGAACAATTTATAGGCGGAGTCCATTTAGAGACATAGGTGCCAAACTAGGGATGAATTTCCTATTCCCCATCCAATGTCCAAGTTACACTTGAATTGGGTTAGGAAGGAACTCTGCTTGACATGGATGAGGAGCCTATTCTAGAGAAGGGCTATTCTTTGGGAGATATACATATCTATCTTTCCAACAGGTTGTATTTATATCACAGGCAAGGTTTAAGTCTTTTTGAATGGGTAATTCTGGTACCATTTGTTTTGCAGATATGCAGGAAGTCCGTAGGGTGGGGTTTGACAATACCTTGTATGCCAGGCATAGATATCTCCTCAACAGCCTGTAGGAAACAGAATGCAGGGATAGGGCTTTGAGGTGGTCTGCACAGAACATATTACTTACTTTATTTAACATTTGTTTACTGGGAAAGTCCAACTTGGAATGAGTTAATTTTCAGCATGTGCCCAGAGAGAAATGCTCCAGATGCATATCTTTGTAATGTGGGAGGAAACTGGAGCACCCAGAGGAAACCTACACAAAGACATGGAGGACATGCAGATTCCACACAGAAGGCATCCGAGCCGAGAATCAAACTGGAGAACCTCTTGCTGTGATGTGACAACATTAAACACTGCACCTCCGCTCCATCCACTTATGCCATGTATTCTTTTAATGATGAACTTCTGTAGATGTTCCAGTTGTTGGATGTGCCTGGTTATGTACATACTAAAGGGGGCATTGTGCAAAATGATTGCTCTGATGAATGCTGAATATAATGGAGCAATGACCACATTGGACCTAGATCCCATACCTTTGTTTATAAGTTGTTCAACATAAAATTATTTTGTCACTACTGTAGACATGTGATGGTGAAAGGCTAGATTACTATTTCTGTGTGTCCCTAAGTCCATGACTACTGGGTGGACTTTTTTTAAGTGTGTTGTCAATATGATAGTTACCAGAGGTTGATGACTTCCCAACAGATGCTCCTATGCACTTCTTGGAATTTAGTTTTAGTTCATGGCTCTGACCCAAGTTATTTGTCTGTGTCAGCCCTTCCTGGAGAACATTAGTGTTGGTGGGGAATTCTATGAATGTTCTTAATTTGCAAAGTCTGCAAATTTGGTCAAACAGAGGACCCTGACATTGACCTTGACTTCAGAGAAGTAAATGCCCAAAAGGAGCAGTCCCAGAATCAATCCCTGAGGGATTCTGCTTGTGACTGGCCTCTTTGTAGTGGTGGACTCCCCAGGTCTAAACCCCTGGGTCCTGTCTGTGAGCCAGCTGGCTATCCACTGGATGATATAGGGGTTTATACCTAACCACTTGAGCTCACAGCAATGCCCAAGTGGAATATTGTGTTAAATGCCTTGGCCAGGTCAAGGTAGGCAGTGTCAACAATTTTGCCATAATCCATGGCTTTGGTGACCTTCTCAAAGAAGTTCACCAGGTTGAGTAGGCATGACCTGCCCTTGACAAAACCAAATTAGGTTGGGTCCACTGTTTGGAGGTTTCCTATGTCATTATTAATCATTTCCATAATAATTCTTTCCATAGCTTTGCATATGAGACTAGTAAGACTTATTGGTCTTTCATTTCCATGGTTTGCAGATGGCCTACATTTGTGCAGAGGAATGTTGCTGTTCTCCATTCATGAGGCATAAAGCCTGTTTGGAGGCTACAGTTAAACAGAAATTCCAGAGGGCTTGATAGATCATGCATCATGCTATTTAGAAGGAATCCTGGGGTACTTTCTGGGCCCATCGATGCAGTGTTCTTGCCTTAGAGAGAACATTGAAGACTTGTTCCTTAGTGATAGTAGGGGCAGTTATATTTGATGATATTTACTGAAGGTAGGTAGAGGAGGGAGGGGGGGTGAAGTTATAACTGAATTTTTCTGCCCGCAGTTTTGTTATATCTTCTGGCTCAGTATAGGTGGCTCCATTAACAATGAACTTTGTATACAATTGCGTATTGCCTTTGAGGTTGCTGACATAGCTAAAGAATGCCTAGTGGTTGTTCTTGGCCTGGAAAAACAAATTTACCTCAAATTTGGCTTTGGAAAACTTTACTTGTCCTCTGAATTGTTCAGCCATTATCTGAGAGGTATTAGTGAAAAATATTTTCCTTACAGTTTGTTTGGCCAGCAAGAAATAGTAATATCTAGAAAGTTTTCAGCAGTTGGGATGGGCTGATTTCCTGCAGGTGCCAAGTACATCAGGTATATTTTTGTGTGTGTGTGCATGCACGTGTGCTTGTGCTTGCATGCTCGTGTGTGTGTGTGTGTGTGTGTGTGTGTGTGTGTGTGTGTGTGTGTGTGTGTGTGTGTGTGTGTGTGTGTATGTGCTGGGGATGAGGCTGGGGAAGAATCAGAGCTCTACACACAGCATCTGATGCTGCACTTCAGGTCTTATCCAGTCCTCATCTGCCATCTGTATGTCATTCTCTGTGTGAACCCTGGCCAACCCCACTGAAACTGGAGTTTAGAGAGCATTTCTCTCTTCTCTCTTCTACCTTAGTTCTCTCCATGCCATTGAAGGCAGTGGGAAATGGGACACCTACCTCAGGTGCCAACCTGAAGGGAGTATCAAACCTTTGAAAAAAAAAGTTCCCTAGCTTGAAATAAATTATAATCACATAGAGATAGCTTGTGAATAGACTTCTCAGCTGTCCATATTTTGTAAGAATGTGCCTACTTTTCAGCCTGATTAACCACTGCACAGTATGCACCTATTTTTGGACATATGTCCCTATTTTCATGCTTGATTCACCCCTTCACACAATATTTTGAATCCCCCCATCACATATAATTTTTGAAGCTGTTTAATACAACGAAAATAACACTACATGCCCACATACTAGTGGCATCAATAATTTAAATAAAGAGGGCATGCATCTTATATCTCCATTTTTCAGAGGCAAAAATAAATGACATTGTGTGGTAGAATTTTGCAATACATTTAATTCATGCTTACAAATTTTACATTGTGTCTTTGATAATGAGTTCATATTTTTCCATCATTTTTGTCACTCTCAGTTTTTTTGAACATGTTTCTGAGAAGTATCCCACATTCTTACTGGAAGAAGGAAGAGTCACATGGTATTTGGTATCCAATTCTTATTTATTTATTTTATTTTATTTTTATTTTATATTTGTTGACCGGGCTAGTCTAGCTGGATACATATCCATTTTCAGTAGAGGCCCGGGGAGAAAAGCTCCAAACATGGGTAAATTATAACATTCAAACATTCAAAAAATGACTAGTTTCAATTACATAGCAAGACATACTAAGAAATGTTATTAATTTGTGAACAATGTATGGTTTCATTAGAGTAGGTGTAAGAAATAATCAAGTATTAGTTCTTTAGTAGGTGTCATGTACAATCAGACAAGAGGTTACAGTATTTGAACATTAGCATTCCCTTGAAAAATAAATCATTAAGTCAGCAAAAAGAAGAGAATGGGAAGGAAAAGATGCAGGTAAAACAGAGTGGGGGTCAGAATTATTCAAGAGTTGTAGGGGGGTATTTGTTCTGGAAGCAGGAGAGGAAAGGGGGAGGAGAAGAAAGAAAAGTATGATTCAATCAGGCTTTGAGCAGGGGCAAAGCCAATGTATTTTTAGGTGATCTCTGAGGTGTTTCTTAAAGATTGGTGTAGATGAGAGAGAAGTGAGTGTACTAGGAAGTTTGTTCCAGATTCTACCCACAACATTAGAAAAGAGTGACTCACCCGCTTTGTTATTAGATAAATTGTTGGCAATAAGTAACTTATTAGAAGAGCGTAGTGTTGTAAGATTTTTATATGGGGAGATCAGATTAGAGAGGATAGGAGTATTAGTAGGATAGTGCAGGATTTTTTGTGCGATCACAAGTTGATTGTAATGTAGTTGGTTTTGTAGTTCCAGCCATCTGAGTTGTTTAAGGTTAAGACAATGGTGGGTTCTATATGGAGAGCCAGTGGCAAATCTGGTTATGTTATTGTAGCTAGTTTCCAGTTTGGTGAGATTATGCTTTGAAAGATTGGTATAAATGGCGGATGCATAGAATAGGGTAGATGTAAGATGAGTCTGGGCAATGGATTTAATGCTAATTAGACACCCAGATTTTGGCAAGATACACCTAGTTGTTAACGCCCCTATTTTGATGTCTGCAGGTTGAGATCTATGCTTGTGAGCTATTACTTTACAAGCTGTCTATAAGTGATTGCTTAATAACAGCAAATGACTGATCACATAGAGACAGCAGAGGAAGAACCAAATGGTGTTCTGCCCAGGGCACTAAACTCACTTGCTACATCTCTAAATAAACTTTATTATAAGAAAAAATAGTTTCTAACAAAAATCTGTTCTTGCCAAAGCAAAACATGAAGTAATTTGCTTACATCACCATATATGGCATCCTTGACAGACTCTAGTAGATTGTGGTTTCCATGTTTTAAACTTTAACTTTGCACTACCATACATGTGCCTGTTGCACATGGTACTTCCTGACATCTCCCTTTGTTTAGCTAAGTTGCCTGCCTTCTGGTAACTCTAGGTTCACATATTGTCAGAGCCCTTCTAAGCCTGTAAGTATACACATTTTTGATTTCAAGATATGTCAAAATTCAGACTTCAAACATTTCAGAAGTAAAAGTCCATGTAACACAAGTATTTCTGATAACGCTTGTCCTTTGTGTTACATATGCCTGTTAAGGGCCCTTGTCAGCCAAACAGATCTGTATCATTTTCCCAACTGGTAGTTCTTGAAAGGTTTAGTCTGTTTACTTTGTCCCAAGCTACTTGTGTGAGTGATAGGCCACTCTATGGTACTCTAACCTCCTTCATTCTAGAACATTAGTTATTTCATCATTCCGGAAAACGTCCATTATTATGCCGTCATTCCACATATTAAGCAAGTGTCAATTCTTTCTGTAGCTCTTGCTATCTTTTAATGATCATCATTAATCACTGAAGC
This sequence comes from Protopterus annectens, assembly GCF_019279795.1. Lineage (NCBI taxonomy): Eukaryota > Metazoa > Chordata > Ceratodontiformes > Protopteridae > Protopterus > Protopterus annectens. The sequence continues at coordinate 457,277,474 of NC_056745.1, forward strand.
AGTAGCCTTAGCTATATGGGTTTTCAGTACACACACACACACACACACACACACACACACACACACACACACACACGAGCATGCATCTACGCTGCTGTGTCTCCTACGTGGAGAAAACAGCAGCCTGAGTGACAAAATACTTCAGTACTTTCTTTCTGCCTGTGAGAGTACTCCTCCTGGGCTTCAGAGGATTAATGATTGTCTTTTTTATCCATTGCTGAGCAAATAAGCCCCTTTGGAAAATCTTTTCCAATCTTTTTATTTTTTAATAAATAGTTGCATGGGTTTATTTAAGAATACCATCAGTTTGTGTTTATTATTTATATAAATGTCTCATCTGGCAGGTTATTTTTAACAGGGATTGCTATTCTTTATTGGGACTTTAATCTATGGAAATGTGTGCTGCTTTCATATTGATTTGCATTTTTTATTGAGGCTCATGTATTTTTATGGGAAAGTAAGTGTGTTTCTTGCACACTTCAGTAGCAACCTACTAACTCCTTCCAGCAGCTTTGACCAGGATTCAGGCTTCATTTTTGGCTGGGACATGGACCAGCTTGCTGCTTCTGTGGTCTCTGCTCAGAAGAAGAAGAGACTACCTAAGGAGCCCTTGCTGACACAGTGGGCTCAATCAGTGCCTCAGTTGCTGGTGGATGATTCTGTAGTGGACATTTGTTGTTCCTTGGACCACTCACTTTTTTCTCTGAATGCCTCTGGTATAGTCTCTTCAGCCACTATAGAATGGAATTAGCCATCTCCTCTGAGGCAGCTTGGGTGTCTTTAGTGGGCATGGGAGTTTCAACAGGGAATGCATCCCAGAATAGCCAAATGCAGACACCTGTTCATTAGGATAAGGTATCCTTCAGTCATTCTCCTTATAGGGATACCTTTAGAGCAAAGAAACAAAAGTTAAAAAATATATATCTTCCTCAGAGTGCTTTTCTGTTGATAAGGGAGAGTTTATTGCTTTGGCTTAAGGTTTATTGCAGGCTTTAAAACCTCTACAGTACAAATGGAATTTTCTGGCAAAAATAGTTTTCCTCAGTTCCTGATCATTTCTTTTTAGATGAACATGAGAGGGACAGGGACTGGGCATCTACCATATTTTCTGCCCAAACTGCAGATTCTGATTCAGGGAAAGTGTTTCCTCAGAATATTCATTAGAGAAATTTTCTTTTTCTGAAATTGTGTCCAGAATGAATAGTTTGTTTCAGTGGGAACAAATTGTCCCTGCTTCTTTGAAGAAACATTATGACATGTTGCTGCTGCCCATTTCTATTCCACCTTTCTTACTAGCCTTATAGGATGCTTTTCATTCTGCCTAAAGCACACCTGATCATCAATTTTCAGCCCATGAAAAGGCAAAAAGACTTTATAAGGTTCCTCTGTCTTACACATATTTGTTTTCTCATCCGAGTTCAGACCAAACAGCTATTTCTAGTCCAGCTGCTGACAAAAAGTTAGTGAATACTAATCATTTTCCTTTTGACAGATTTTGTGAAGAGAATTTAACCTTCCACAACTTTAGCCTTCAGAATTCTGAATTATCAGATTAATTTCTTAGAATACATGTTGGCATAATTTGATAATCTGAGGAACATTTCTGCCACTGTTTAACCTTCAGAAGGTAGGTAATTTCTGAATTTTGTTATTGTTTCTCTTTCACAGGTACAAAACATTCCTTTAAGAGTGCATATGATTGTGCCAACTCTATGTCCAGGACAGCAGGCCCTGCTACTGTGATAAGGTATTTTGCTTGGATAGGTAATTAGACGTTTTCTGAAGATGTTAAATCCAAACTACTCAGGATTACTGTTAATGAGCCATAATGGCACCAACAGCAGTGCTAGGATTGGGGATGAGGAGATGCACTAGACACCAGGGATTATTCTTAAAGTGCCATTGCAGCACCAATGGCAGTATGGGGATTGAGGCTAGGGGAACCACTAGACACCACAGATTAGTTAAAATAAATGTCATAGCAACACCAATAACATAAAGGGATCTGGTGGGGTCTATATTGAATCAGCGAACATCTAAAAAAGTGAACGCTGATTCATGGACCCTATTTCAGTGAATACTGAAAATCCCAAACACCCGGAACAGCAAATTTTTTCTCAGGGAAAAAAATCACTGGGCCAGTTTCAGGAGTTTGCCATTTCCTCCACTGTGGTGTGATCTTGGATTTGCTATATTTAAGTAGGGGGGTGTGCCCCCCACATTAAATAATGTTTTAAGTTTTTTTTTTTTTTTCGGAACAGCGATTTTTTTTTTCCCTGGGAAAAAAATCGCTGTTCCGAGTGTTCGGGATTTATTTATTATTTATTTATTTATTTTACATTTGTTGACCGGGCTAGTCTAGTTGGATATATGTCCATTTTCAGTAGAGGCCTGGGGAGAAAAGCTCCAAGCATGAACAGTGACAAAGTTAACAATATAAAAAGACATTTTCAGCCTGGATCGATGAATAAGCAATGAATAAGCGTTCGCTTATTTAATATAGACCCATCTGGGGTGGTATGAGCCACTAGACATCAGAGAATACTTAAAGCAAGTGCCATAATGGCATCAAAAGCACAATGGCATTTGGGGGGGGGTGTCAGGGAATACACTAGATCCCTAAGATAATAGATAGGTGATGTAATGGCACTTCAACTATTATTGTGTTGGGGGAAACCACTGTAGGGCATACAAGTTAGGGGCAGATATGGGGACTCTGGTGTGTGTGTGTGTGTGTGTGTGTGTGTGTGTGTGTGTGTGTGTGTGTGTGTGTGTGTGTGTGTGAGAGAGAGAGAGAGAGAGAGAGAGAGAGTTACTGGGGAATATCACTGCCTATCCAAGCAGCAGTCTACTTCCGTAATGTGCACATTTAGCAATGATAGAAGAGCCTTTTTTAGCATGAGCCATACAGCTTGTGCTAGGCTTTTTAAGGAATCCCAGGGTATATTTACAAGGCATACCTGAAATGCTTTTCTTAATCAATAAAATATTTTCATAACTCCTTTAAAGACTGCACTACTAAAATAAAACAATATAGTTAAATAAAATAATTATTATAATAATGAGATAAAATAAAAAATAGTTATTAATTTTCAAGTTTCTCTAGCAATTCTGAAATTTTAGGCCATTAGCTAAGATTTATAGGCTTGCTATAGATATAATCTTTATCAAGCCTACTTTTTTGTCATGTATACATTTTTAAGATGTCAAAAATTCTGGAAATGGAGGAATAGAGCTCTGTGATCATCTTTTTTATGACTGACATCATTGCTCTAACTAAAATAGTCTAAAGTAAAGGATAATGGCTTTTCTAATACAAATCAGTATAGTGTTAGCGTGTAATACCATATTTGTGTTTAATTTTAAGATGAGAGAGTTTATCCAAACTACTGAATTTTCAACCAGTAATTTTGTAACATTTCACAATTAAACAAGATGTGTTTCCAATCTGCATTTTAATTCATAGTGCATCTCCAGCAGTGCAGATTTGATGCATTGGCTATTTTATTTAGTTTATTAAGAGTAAATAAAGCTCTTTGTAGTATCTTTCACATATACATTTTCCAAAAAGAAAAACTAGTTTTTTCTGCTACTGAATGGAAGGTCAAATTTTTGTCTGTTTCTGAGAATTTATTTTGTTCTTCTTGAAAGATAAATTTCCAATATTGTTTTTTCATTTGTACCAGACTTATACTCTAATAATATGGTATATAGATCATATAGTTGAGTTACTAGTCTTATTACAATATAGAATTTTACATATGGTGGTGCAGCGGTAGTGTTGTTGCCTCACAGCAAGAGGTTCTCCTGTTCGATTCTTGGCTTGGGTTGGGAGTGCCTTCTGTGTGGAGTCTGCATGTCCTCCCCGTGGTTGAGTGGGTGTTCGAAAGACATGCATTGAATGGACGTGCCTTCGTTGAAGGTTGGGCGTCGGGCTGGCAACTCAACACCATAAAAAACAACTGCCAATCATTAGCGGACTGGAGTTCCGCTGTGGTGACCCCTAACTGGGAAAAGCCGAAAGAACAACAACAACAACATTTTAAAAGATTGTGTATATTTACTACAATCAATTCACCTACTTCTTCTATGTTTCCAAGAATAAACATTCTGATCTCTTGTATATCAAACTGATTTCCTTCTTTGTTTATCTTAATTCATCTAATACATTTTCAAATGTCTTAAGTTGATTTAAAGAAAAAAATATACCAACCAATGAGATTTTGTTTCTTTCCAATTGATGTTTTTGTTTAAATTGGAGTGTTCCAGCAATCCTTTGGTTCTACAGAATGGATATATCATGTGGATCTATATTTAAGCTCTATAAAATTTATGAAAATGTTATGCATGCTACATGTACATTTATTGATTTAGTAGGATTATATATTATATATTTTAGATTGAAAATAATAAATTGTGTTGACATTTTAAATTTTTTATTTATCATTTCCATAAGTACGTCTTCCTAATTTTATCTAACATATTACAGTTTTGCATAGAGATGACTGAACATATGTCACATTATCAGGGAATTTTTCCTCCTTTTCCTCTGTACTAAGGTCTGATATGAGCTAATTTATGTTTGTCAGGGTACCATAGAACATGCAATATTTTGAATAAGCTTTAATTGTTACTTATTAGGAGAGAAAGCTAATGTTTGCATTATATTACATTACATTAATATTGTAGGAAGCATAACCTGTCCAAAAAAGGGTCAGAAACATATTATTCCATTTAATTATGATAAGTTATCAATGTCTTTTATACTTCTGTCTATGTATATAATATTGTTTTAATATTAAAATGTAAGGTATTCTGTAATGAAGCATGAACAATAGCACATGGATTCCCTCTACTGAAAATGATATAAGCATTAAAGACTGCACAAACAGTAGAACTTAATGCTGAGGCATTGTTCTTTTAATGTTTTATATATTCATTACTTGCAGATTAAATGCATTTTTATTCTTTCAAATATGCTATTCTTCCATTCACATCCAAAGTTTAATTCCTGTACTAAAGTCTTATATTAGAAAGTGTACATAAGCAGAAAATAGAGCATGAAATGTTTCTGAATGTTTATTTTATTTTTTCTTTACTCATCTTGCATAGTCATGTCAAGATGGCACCTATGTTCTCTTGCTTATCTTTAAGCCCCCTGTACGAACAAGGCAAGTATGACGCTTTGGCTCAACCAGAAATCAGTTGATTAGCTTTCACTTTCATCGTAAAACATTTCTGTTCCAGTGCTACACCCAGACCCACAGTCTTCCTTTCCCTGTCTACTGAAATCACATACATACATTTTAATTATATCACCACACTCAAAAACATTTTAGTTGAGAGAGAGAGAGAGAACCTTAAAACACTCGTGTCCATGAATGTCTACATGCAAATAAAAGACAGAGGAAAGAGCACAGTGACACCATCCAACTTGTTTTACATCCTGATATGGATAAAAGGAATAACAGCAAAGATGCTATCACTAAATAATTTAAGCAGTCTATTTTCTTCCCATTTCCCATCCCCTCTCACTGTTCTAACCTTTGAGTGCATTTGCTATCAATCCCACCAGTACTATCAAGCTATGACTAAAATACTGATCTAATATTTGACAATTTAACTCACTGATGTTAGATAAACTAATATGCCAAATTATTTGTTGCCATATATTATACGTAAATGTAATGCTAATATTTTCCTGCTTCATTCTTTTTTATAAATAAAGTAAATCAATAACAAAAGTAGCTTTTTTGTATATATCTTTCCAGATGGCATTTTTTACAAGCATTACCCATTAAATTAAAATATCAACCATTAGTTATTAAAAATAAAAAATAAGACGGATGTGATGTCTTAGGGGCTTGTTCCAATTCACTTATTCAACTATATATATCATAAGTTATTTATAATGAATCCACACAGAATCTGCATTTCTTCTCAGGCTTCCTTTTTTCTTTTGTGCTTGTAGAAGGAGTTGGAATCTTGGGTTTCTTGCCTGCTGTCTCTGTCCAGCCATCTTTCCAGATGTTCTTTTAAGTAAATAATAAAACCAATCTATGTTTCCAGCATTTGAGAGAATGTTAGTTTTTAAAATAGGATGTAACTCCATCTAAAGAGTTAAAGATCATTTATCCATTTGAGCCTGGCTGATAATAATAAATGAACTTTAACATTCTTTGGTTTCAAAGACTTAATTAGGGACCAACATTCTCTTCTTTTTTCAAGTATTTCGGAGGCACAGACATTGTCAGCCCTTATAACTGATTGACCTATTTTTTTTGGAGAATTTTCCATTCTAGTCCTATTTTTTGGAGAATTTGTCCATTCTATTTTAGCACTAATTGTTTATCAAAAAAGGGCACATACCTTTCCACAATAGATCTAGGAAGCTAACTGGGATTTGATGAAACAGGTTTATGTATACCTATGAGGTCTCTCTGTGTCACAAGATGTTCCCTCTTACATGTTTACATTTTATGGTATTCATGTTGTGAAGAAAGACACCATGTGACTACTTTCATTTTTTTCTTGACCACAATTTTTTTTTGTTCTTCCTCTCCCCTTTGTTTTCTAGATCTCTTTTTATTACTCATGAATTTTGCTTAAGTAGAAAGTCAATATGAGACCCTTCTTTTCCCATTCTTCTTCCTAGATGTGTAAGTGTAGTTTTCCACATCTTGGATTTTAGCGATGTGCTTTTCAACCATTTTGCTAAGAAGTTAAATTTGTACAATTATATTGTTCCAGTCCCATTTTGAAATGGATCTATCTTCAGGGGAAAGTCCTTGAATTGAGTGCAATATTTGCTGAAAATCTTTTTTTAGGAGTCATCTCAGTGTTTATAGCCTTTTTGGCGTTCATTTATAAGAGAAACTTTATCCTGGGGTTCTGAGAGACAAATTTTGTTAAAATCTGAAAATATATGTGTAATTCCTTCAAGAATGATGATTGGTAGCTTTGCAGTGTATTAGTTCCTCAAATTCCAAACAACTTTGAGTGAAAATATTCTTTTTTTTTAGAAGAATTGCTTTTAATTAGATGTTTCATATAGTTTGACAGAGGTTCCTTAGGTAATCCCTAATTCAAATAAGTGCTGTATATACCTTATACTTATCTTAATACTGCTCAGACAGGATCTAGCACAATTAAGTGCTATATAAAAGCATGCATTTCTTCACTGACAGCAACATAAAATTTAATAAAGTATATACTTTGCCAAAGATAGCACCTAGTAGGATTCTGTGGCATATACACATTGCCATTGGCAGTACCTAGCAAGATTCAGTGCTGTGTAAAACCAATGATTTCCACAAACCGCATTTGTTTTGCTTTTATTTCTAAACAAGTAAACCTCATACGCACAGAGCTTTTGCACTTTCTACCAACACAGTGTATTTTAGACAGCAGCTTTCACTTGGTTTAAGCAAAGGACAATCCACAAATGGTAAAAAATGTCTGTTTCAGGTAGCTGTTTTTTTTCATTGTTGTAAGGCACATATGCAGCAGTTTGTAAATATTTCACTTTGCACAATATCTCAGCTTTACACTCAATAGCCTATAGCTCAGTTATGCTTCTTCACTGCAAAGATATCCAGTCATTCATCTTCCTTCTTTCCAAAAACAACTTTTCTTTCATTACAAAATGGTACCCACTGGCTTGGTCTCCTTTTTCCAATAACAGTTTGTTTACATATCAAACAACTTTTCCAGTAGAATTTAATCCCTAAATATCCCAATTTAGAAATATTACTGGCTCTACGTTATAGTTTTGAACTGTTTCATAAACACCATATGCTAGAATTATAGTCATTAGCACTTCTGAACTATTTCAGAAATACTATACCATTAGCTTTGTCGCCTCACAGTAAGACGTTGTCCTGTTCGATTCTCAGCTAGAGCGTCTTCTGTGTGGAGACATGCATGAATGGGCGTACCTTCGTTGAAGGTTGTGCATCAGGGCTGGCAACTTGGCATGTAAAAATCCATTGCCAATCATTAGCGGACCGGAGTTCCACTGTGGCGACCCCTAACCGGGAAAAGCCGACAGACACAACAAAAGCTTCAGTAGCCCTTTAACACTTTGCTTTAGGAATAGGTAAAACATGCAGTGTAGTCATTATTTTGTAGTTTACACACTTCAGAATTATTTTCTTCAGGAAGTCAAAATAATTATTTTCCTTAGTATAACACCAGTGTACCCTCTTTAAAAATGCATGATTTGCTTCTTAAGAAAGGGCAGTATAACAAGGGTACATCATTGTTTTTTGTTACCACAGACTCCGTAGTGCCACAAAAATGGCAGAATTTTTCCAACATCATTACTACTTCATTTTCTGTAAGTACAATTCTCTTCCTTACTTTACATTACTAGCAAGACATTCTTTTAGGTACACCACCATTCCACATTTGAATTTACTATGGGAATTTCCACATCTTCCACCCCAGCCTCCAGTAATTTCCCTCCACAATGCTTCATAGTTCATTCATTTTAGTTCTACATTTAAAATGCAGAGATCTACTTTGTGCAGTCTTAAAATTCAACACAAAGCTTGCTATCAGCATCAGCAGTTTTTTACCACTACTCTTAAATGCATAGTTCATACTGCAAGAACTTTTCCCAATGAATTTCTTTTAACAGCTCAGCATCTTCACTATACCCAATTTGATAAATCATTCAGTAAATCCCTGTACATTTTTTTAGCAGTTTCATGTCACTTTGTTAAAACATTCAACAATAGTTATTTATCACTCTGCCTCTGTTTTCATGCCATTTAATTCTTTCTCTGGGTAGTCTAATTTCTGTATCTCTACTTCTGCTTTTCTCTCTCTCTGTGCCTTTGAGTGTAGCAAGCAAAGAAGCTTCTCACTCTGATTGACAGTAAGTTAAGAATTCATCAATCTGTACTTCTTTTAGGCTATACTACTCTGACTTTCACTCTTGTTAAACTTTCATAAGTAGATCATAAGCATTTCTTTTCCTTATTGTGATTCATCACTGTTTGCCAAAAAGTGTAGCAATTCCTCATAAAACACCCATTCAAGTGTTTCTTTCTACCATTGAGGAAAATGTCTCATAATGGGTCTGCACTCACTGGAAGCAATGCAGGGTGCAAAAACAATGCAGTATGGTATATTATGAACAAACCTTGCCCACCACAACCACCAGTGGTGCTATGGTTGAACAGTGACACTAGTGTCCCTGATAGGTCTTATTTCAAGATATTTTGGAGGCATCCTGGGATATTGTCAGGGCACATCAAAGCTGTATTCTTGGCCTTCAAGAGTGCATCTAAGACATGCTGCCTTCTGATAGTTGGAGGGATTATTTTAAATGGTATTTCTTTGGGGGTGAGAGGTGTACAGTTGGAGCTGAATTTGTCAGCCAGAAGATTTCCTATATCTCCCAGTTCCACATGGCTCCATTTAACAACTGTTCATCCCACTGTTATGTGCACTGCCTTTAAAGTTTTGGACACAGGTGAAAAAGGCCTTACGGTTGTTCTTGTCCTGAGACACTATTTTTACCTCAAAATTTGCTTTGTTGGACTTAATTGGTCATCTTACTTTTCGATTCAATTTGATGAGAGAGTTTTTATCTTTTTTTGGGGTTACACTTCATAATTTTAGCTATGACATTTATTTTTCTTTTGTTGTACACCCTGTTTAATTTTGGATTCCAGCAAGGTAGTTTGTTTTTTGAGTTAGTTGTGGGCTTACTTCTGGTAGGCCCAGCAGTAGCCTTTATACAGTCATTGCCACAGTTGTACAGAGCTTCTGTGAATAATTCCACATAGACTGCTGTATTAACTGGGTTTGAAGGGGCTTGAAATGTTGACAGGTTATCACTTAATAAAATGCAGTTTGCCTTGGAGTAGTTCCTAACTGCTACAAGGTTTGCTGGGGTTGAGAATTGATTCTTATTTTGAAGGAGACTGTTTTGTTGTCAGACCTTAACAGAGAGAACATGACACTGAATAGTGGGCAACTTTCTCCCAAATGTGTGATTATCAGGTCCAATATGTTTGTACCTCTAGTAGGAATATGCCCTCATAGCTGGTGTTAGGCACCTGCCGAACCCGTGGTTGCGGAGAGCCTCCAATTATCTCCATGCGAATGAAAGCCCCCATGCAGCAGCTGCAGCCTCCCTGTTCACTTCAGCACCTCGTGGACGTCCACCCAAATGTGTGACATGATGTCACTGACTGGCGAATCACAAACTTTTTTCCGTCTCTTTTTTTTTTTTTTTTTTACTTGCCTGCAAGCTGCACTCAATCAGATCCACTTCAGTGAAGCAGTGATTTGATTGGTTGCAGCAACCAGTGAAGTAAGTTGTCTTTTTTTTTTTTACAAGGCATTACTTGTGGGACCTGACCTACATTCTCTTGCGCATACCTCTCAGTCCCTCAGCACAAGAAATCTGCACAAAGACAAAAATAAGTACTTTACTCTTGTATTGGCCTTATTCTTTCCCTCCTCATATATTTTAGGAATATCTACCATCCCTGCACCACTCAAATCCTTTGTTTTTTGACATGATGCTACAGATCCTCTCCAGCCCTCCCTCCCAATATCCCCCCAGCTAACAACTATTTACAGCCCTTCTCTCCTTCTGCAGAGCCAGTTTTCCACTAAAGGGTTTGACCTATTCCCAGAAACATTGGCTTGTCATTACTCTGACAGCACACTGATTTGTGATTGGGTGTGCAACATCTCTTTTCCTCCTTCTTCATCCTCATATTTTCCTCATTACCCTCTTAAATACCTTCCTCTTTACTTTTTATCTTGTCAGCCTTTCCATATTTCCCCTTAAAGTCTGCTTCTTTCAACAACCTTCTACAGCTTTATTATACTCTCATTTATTTATTTGTATTTCTTCTCTTTTGACATTGTACCATCAAGCCTTTTCTTTCCCCTTTAGGTTCCCCTATGAACATTTCATTCCTTGTTCATCATTATAGATTTCTTCCCCCTCTCTGTTTCAACATTGTGCAATGATTTTCTGCTTACTGACTTTCCTGTCTTTACTTATCCTGCTACTAATTATCTCTTGTACTTGCAGTTTCATTCTGTCTAACTAACTGTCAAAGGCACTTATCTAAGTGCTAACTACCCCCACTTTCCTATCACTCCTTCCCACTTAAGACACAAAAGGCAGTAAACGGAATCCCAAAGTACTGGCCCTATTGTGTTACAAACACGGACTCGCAAATAAACGTTAAAAACACTTTTATTTAAACAAATGAAACCTGGTTAGTGCTTTCGTTTAATAAAATATTAAACTTCATCAGACACCATCTTCATGAAGTCACTTCCTTATATATCTCTACAAAACATTCCATTGGCTAATTCAACATTAATTTTAAAACCGCCATTATCTAAAAATATTGTAAAAAATTCTCACATTTATCTATCTATTCACTCGCCAATTTCATCCACTCATCTGATTTTTAACTGTGATTTCTACTCTCCTCCTGACCTGTTTTCCCACTATCTTCCTCCTCCTTCTTATTGTATTGATCGTTCCCTTTTGTCCTTTACTCTATCTCTGCTGTGCCCCAATTCACTGCTGTTGATACCATTCCCCTTCACTTGCCTACATCTCCTTTCTATTTCCCATCCCCTTTGTTGCATTGCTCTTTTAATACTCTATGCAAATGCTTAAATGCTATAGCAATTCTATAACAAACATAGAAGAATTCAACTCGTACTGAGCCTCTGGCTCCTTTATGTCAAAGCCAGCTATCCCCCTTCATAAATTTTATTGGTCTATATGGCCATCAAATAATCTATCATCATCATCATCATCATAGAAAAATACTAGGCAGATCGTTACAAACCTAGCCAATAACAAGAGGCCAGAATCAAACTCTGTACTTTCTATCTGTGAGTTGAAGACCTTAAGCATGATGCCCTCACATCACCATCTTCAGTTTACCAAGTGCTTCCATCTCTCTCGTTCTTGTATTGTTTTACTAGCTCCTTCCCCTTCATCCTCACTCCATGACTCAGTTTTCACTAGTCCTATACATTTTGCATAAATTAATTCTACCAGTTTTTTATTTTCTCATCCTGTGTGACTGTGTATGTGTAAATAAATGCAGTGTTGGTATATTCTTGATTGGTGACACAGTACTAAGAAAGAAGCACCGTACTTGCTGTTTATATCCTCCCAGCTGGTACTCAGGGAATGTGTCCTGTTTAGTCCCCCAGTCACTGACCAACTTCGCAAGTCCACTTTTAATGTTACATCCAGATGTAGATTCAATAAAAACATTTAACTTCATGAATTTTGTATTTCCTTAACTTACTGCACATTATCCATTTGCTGTGACATCATTCTCATAAGACACAATAAGCAGAACTTATTTTACACCATAAAGAAAGGAGCCATAAAAAACAAGGCAAAGAAGAAGAAAATAGAAAAATAAAATAAATAAAACATGATTCCATATGTCCATATATGTCCTAAAGTGATTGTATTGGCATCCTGTTGCAGCCCTCTTAATACCGAGTGCCAAAAGATCAACAAGAAAGAATGAAAATCCAGGAGAAGAGTGAATCTAAAACATCATTCTTCTCTTTAAATTTCTATTTCTACAGGGGGACTTGCCCCCTGACCTTAAATATACCAACAACAATATCACCATACCTCAAAGAAAAGGATATTCTAATGGGAAATGAGAATCTCAGGCTTTTGGCTATTCAGTCTTCATGTTTAAGGACTTGTTCTAGTACCAGCATTTCAAATGGTTACCAGTTCTGTTTCTGTATGCTCTTTCATTATTCCACCACAATCTAAAATCATCTTTTAGTCATTTCTCCAGTTATAATAATTTCATTTCAGTCTTATCAATAAAGTTCATCCAGTGATCAGCTCCCCTTACTTCTCTGTCTTAATTCTGCCCTTCAATTACTTTCTTTCTCATTTCCATGATTGTCTCTAGTTTCTCCCTCATCCTCTGTTACTTCACAAATAGGGGGAATAATCCTCTTCTTCGGTCCCTTGTGTTAGCTGCTTCCTTCTACTTTCCCAGTGTGTCTTTCTCCTTCTTTATTTCATCCTTGTTTGGTCTGCTCAGATGGTTTGCAAGCTTCAGCAAAAACTCACTTGCTGTCATCAGACTAGAGAAGGTTTTTTTTAACTGTGCCCTGCATAATAATCCTCAGTTCAGCCAGGTAGAGGTTTCTCCATCTTAGTCCCTTCCTTCTCCTTTCGTACCCAAATTACTGCAATAAAAGCATTCCTCCATCTCTTTGTCTCAAAGGAGAAATCTTGATTAAAAAAAAAACTCTCACCATTAACTTTCCATATTTCACTACATATGAAAGGAATCTCAATATTATTGGTTGAGGTCTGTGGGTCCCTTCTGTCTCTGGCCACCATGCAGTCCTGCGAGCTCTCTCCAGTTTCACATCTTCTTCCAAAATACTAGTCCATTTTGTCAACATATCACCCATCCAGTCACTTCCCTTCCATTTATCTGGAATACATGCTATTTTGATATTCTTTGTTCTAGCCATGTCTTCTTCTCCTCCAAACAGACTAATCTCATCTCCTCCACCTCTACCCTTGCTTTAACTTTTCACTTTCATCTGTCAGGGACTGCAGTATGTTAGAATGCTAATTTAATCCTTCCTGCATCTTCTCCATTCTCCTTCCCTGTTTACCAGGTTATTCTGGAGCATATCTAAAATTGCCTTTATCTCGTGACATGTTTTAGCTGGTGACACTTACTCCTCCATCTTGGCTTCTGATGAATCAGGCTGCACTCTATTTTGCTGTCCCTTATCTCCTTTACTTTTCTTTTTTTTGGAGCTTGACTGACATTCATATCACCTTAATCTAATTTTCTGACATCTAATTGACTTCTTTTAAATACTGAAACTCCAACTTCACTCAGTTGAAGCTGAGTAACACAGACCTGCTGCTGCTTAGCTTGGCACTATTGTGGATGTCCAGAAAGCATTTCCTTGTTAAGCAACAAAAATTGCCCTAACCAATATGGCAGAGGGTAACACAGATCACTATGAGCTGTAGAGAGAGGCCCGCAAAGCAGAGGCAAAGCATGGATGTGGTGAATAGGTACATCTGCTCTGGGTGCTAACTTGTAGGGGATACCAAAAATTTGACCTTTCAATTATCAATTAAGTGTTCACGATCGCTCAATAAACAGCTTGCAAATTTTCTGTCAAACTGATTTTTTTCCAGATTTGGAAGTTCATTAAAGAAACCAAATATAAACATGGACAGAAGGAGAATAACCAGGAAAAGCTGAAAGAAAGAAACAAACAAGTAATAATTGAAAGTTACACTTGTTAAACATCTTTTGAATGCAGTTAGTGTAGAGTAAGCTTAGAATGATCAGTGTAAAATATTGCATGCTGCTTCCGTGAATGAATGTAAAAATAAATCAATACATATTATAACTCAACTGAAAAAGGGGGTGTTATATAGGACATATACCTTTAAATATGAGGGAGAGTTGCTTATCACATGGTACACATGCTTTCTTGTTGTTTACTTTGAGTAAACTCCTCATGGAGGCTTGAATCATACTCTCTTTATCACTCTTGTATACTGAGCATTCTGATTAACAATTCCTGTCTTACACCCCTTCCTTACTTTATTACTCTTAGTCCCAGGTCAGTCACACTCAGATAAAAGGACAGTAGTAAAAAAAATGAACATATCCCATTCTCTCACTAATAAATAAATAAATAAACAAATAAATAAATATGCCAATACTTATATATGTACATAGATAAACATGTCTTGCTCCTTTTCCAAGATGCAGAGATCTCAGAGTACCAACAGTCCTACAATATGCAGCAACCAATTCTAAATGAACACACCTAGCATCAGGCAGCCTTGCTCAAGCAAGCAAAACAAACAATGTAGAGTCATGGACATAAAGGAAAACTGAAACATATCATTAGTGCTGGACTCATTTTGCTTTTCATACAGTAACCCTGTTGCCATTACAGTGCACCTTTATACTCAAAGTCATATAACTGTGGCCCCAGAAACAGGGGCCAGCACTGAAATCATTTGTATAAGCCCTTTTCTGTAATTGAAAATTAATTACAGTGGCTGTTGATTTGTTTTTTATTAGAATAAACTTTCTTCTGAACCTGTCATTTATAAGAAGGTTGTCCACTTGAGCCACTCAAGCCCATCTTTACAGAACATCTAAAGCACAATGAAGTTGTGACATACTTGCTTATGGTCATTTAGTATGCAAATAGGAGTTATGAGATTCACATGCAGGTCTCCAGCTTTGTAGTCCAGCACCTTTGCCAGCATGCTCTACTTTTACTGTCAGGTTAACAAGAAATTGCATTTTGCAGTCAATGTCAGTCTATGTGGGACTGAAGTTAGGCTTTTCCCTCATTTCAGGGTGATCTGAGTGGTATTTTGCATGAGCATAAGTTACAACATTAGGGAGAAACATTTCTAGAATTCAGAAGATGCTACTGGAAAGTAAACTGTCAAGTTTCAAGCAGAAACAATATACAGAAGCTATTAAAGAGTGGTTAAATATTTACTCAGAAGTGCGCACAAAAGAAACACAGGCCAACAGCTGCTATGTATTACTTTGCTTTGGGGTCTCATCAGGGGAATGTCTAGACTTTGATTGACTATTATATTATTTAATGTGCTTTCTTCATGCAGTTAATATGCAGGTGAAAACATCGGTAAGAGCAATTAATAATAATCCTATGTAGCATCCTTATAAAACAAGTGAATAAGGCAGTATTAATGCAATTACTTTGAAGCATTTATAACTGTAACCCTTCAAGACATCTCTTTAAACTTCAAGAGCTCATACCACGATATTTATTTCTTTCATAATTTTATACTTTATTATACTAGCAGAGCAAGCCTTTTATGGGAATTTTCTAGCAGGCAGACAGAACTGGTTGAAGAACAAAACCCAGGGTGTTCAAAGCAAGCTGCCAATGTACATTTTTTATCAGAGCTCAAATAACTATCCTGGCTGTGTCACTGAAGTACTTCAATACTGTACACAAAGAATGAGTTAAAATAACATTCAGCTGTATAAATATTAGTTTGAACAGAAACTTTGAAATGATTTGCTTTGGTTCCAGTCATTGTCCATAGGATAATAAATACATTTTTAACTCACTTGACAGAGTATAACTTTGATATTTCATCACTTAAAGATGATTTCATCACCTAAAGGTGTAAGGCACTTTCTGAATTGTATATATATATATATATATATATATATAGAGAGAGAGAGAGAGAGAGAGAGAGAGAGAGTTTATGCACTAAAACTAATGAATGGGAGGACCAACTATATGCACATGCTTGCAGGTCAACTGATAAAAATAAAAGTAAGGATTGAGGCAATAACGTTAAGCAGATTTACTAAGCTTGTCCGCTAAGTTCGTGTAATGCATGCTTGCTACAGAGTAATAGGTCTGAACATTTCCAATATGTCTTTTACTTTTCTTTGATGTATTACTCCTCAGTATGAATGATGTCAATGCAGGTCTGTATGTATGATTTACAGTATTTCTATCACATATGCTTAACATAACCCTCTTTTGGCCATTTCCTGGAAAAAGAAAAGAGTTGCATCAGTTCCAAAACCTACAGAAAAAGGATTTTATAAGATATAATTGCTTTATGCATAATTCCTCTGACTATGAGGACATAGAAACATTTATACTAAAGCAATACTGATATATAGGTATGCAATTAAATAAAACATCTGAAATCATATGGTAGTCAGAAAACATTGCTTTAATATGCTAAACTTTAATTATTTAATGTCCTTCAATTGTGTTTTAATTTTTCATATAACTGGTCTCCCAATTTAGTGTGTAGGATTAAGGATATGAATTGCTTGTGAGTTTCATTGTCTAGGGCTTGAGTATGATTCCCACAGTCTCCCTTTGCATTCTTGGTGACTTCATACTCCCAGTTCATCACTGTAAACAGGGATTTGTGCCTAGCATGTTTTCTTGGTTAACAAAAAAGTATTTGATTACAGAATGATTGTTTCTTGGGAGTTAATGTGTTAAGTGGGTATGACAGAGGGTACATGATGTGAAATTCTCAGCTGAAATTCATAGATAGAGTTAGATCAGGAATTAAACCTTTTATAAGTTGATAAAACATAACATATTTGTCATTTTTTTTAATTTGGCCCTTTGCTCATTTCTTTAAGCTTGTTTCCTAAACAAAACTTGCCTACTAAAACTATCAACAAATTAAAAATAAAATAGCTGTATAAAGAAAAAAAATGGTAGTATTGAATTTGCCAAGCTGCATGCTGACCTTTACTTTTTAAAAGATGTTAGTACCCTCAACCAACTTTTATTTTTATTTTTCTTCAAATGTTTCTCAACTGTCTGCACAGTACACTTCACAATTTCGCAAGTCTGTTTACAGTCAGCTTAGCCTTACCTCCTTACACTTCTCTTTTTCAGAGTAACTTCTGTTCTTTTCCTAACAAGCTTCTTTTCTGTTGTTCTTACGATGTAGAAATCATCGTACTTCCAGATGGCTCTCGATAGTCACCTAAGCTGATCCATTGACTCACAACTGACACCATCATTTCAATTCACCTTCATCCAGTCCTAAAGATAATCTAACTTCATCACTTCATTCAGCACACCGCTTTCTCCTTCACAAGTCTGAGTGCCCATATCTTATACTAGGTTACTGGCAGAGTTACTAACTCTTTGGCCTAAAACTTGTAAATCTTCTTCCAAACCTGTCTCACAGCCTGACACTTTAATATATTATGAAGTAACAGTACTTCCTTCTGTCCACACCCATGTGATTTGCTTGCTCCTTTCACTTCCTATCAGTGCATAACTATGTCCATCATATGCCAAATAATATGCCAGATAGAACTCGGTTATTACATCTTCTTCTTCAGTTATTACATCTAATCACTGTAAAAGACATTGCAATCCAGACAGTAAAAAGCTTAAAATACCTTTGGGTCGCTTTTGACTAGGAACTGAAGCTTGGATTTCACATAAATAGCTCTATAGCTGAGACCAAAAAAGATTATAGATGCATTCTACAAAGCTACAAATACTTTAAAATAATAAATCAATTGTATGCATAGCTTCATTTACACTTTCAAGTAAAGTACTTTTTGGTACACCCTGCTAACCAACACATACCTCAGAAAGAGTATTCAATAGGATAAGATTCAACATATCACCAAATTACGCTATGTTAGATTTGTTGGGGGGGGGGGCAGTTTTGTCAGTGGACATGTTAATCAACCAGGAGGCATTTGAAAATGCAAGATCATGAAATACCAGGGTAAGAAAGTGTTTCTTTTTTCACATACACACACACGCACACACACACACACACACATTATATATATATATATATATATATATATATATATATATATATATATATATATATATATGTGTGTGTGTGTGTGTGTGTATATATATATATATATATATATATATATATATATATATATATATATATATATATATATATGTGTGTGTGTGTGTGTGTGTGTGTTGCTGGTGGGGGTGTGAAGGACATGGCGACCAGTTTGGTTGGTGCATGGGCTTAAACACTGGTTTGGTAATTTTCATTTTATATATGCAGTACATATATATATATATATATATATATATATATATATATATATATATATATATATATATATATATATATATATGAGTCTACCTGAGATGGTCGACAAGCCATTTGATCGACTTTCATTTGGTCGACAATTCATTTGGTCGACAGGCAGATTTTCCCCCCTCCCCAATGCTGTGCGACCCTGGAGTTGATATATATATAGTTAGGGGGGGTGTGGGGGGTGAAGAGGGCGAAGCCCCCCACATAAAACTGCTTGTTGACCAAATGAACTGTCGACCAAATGAAAGTTGATCATATGGCCTGTCAACCATGTGATAGGGATCCATATATATATATATATTTATATCACATGAGTTCACAGATGAAAGAAACTGGTTGTGATGCAATACATTGACCAATTTTATCTGCAACCACTTTCATTCTTACTAAAAAAAGACCAAAATACATCAACTGCATTAGTATTAAACTTTCATTTTTCACTATATTAGCTTTCTTGTGTTGAATGCTGTTGAACAATTTTATATACCAAGCATAGCCGTGCATAATCCCCACCACTAAAAATTAAACCACAACATGCCTAACTCAAATGCACATATTACACATATGCATTTCCATTTGCAAGCCAGTAAAACAGCTAACTCGTTTCACCTATGGCAAAAAAATAAGTCCAGTATCCCTGCTAACATCCATCCATGCATATATCATTATCTAATTTACATATACCTGCTGCGGACATAAATTTAAAATGGTATATTTCACATGGAGGGCTTCACCCCTCCCACACCATCTAACATGGGGGATCTGTCCCCACATACATGTAACTTATAAGTACAAACTTCATGGTCACATAACCATAAAGAAAGGGAAATAACAGAATTGTGTTATAGTGGAAATGCAGCAACTTCACTATAGCAAAACTTGATCAAATTTACCACTGGTGATTTTAATATACAAATCTGGTTGTTATGAAAGAAATGTGTAACCAACCCTGTAATGCAACCCAATATACAGGCAGAGTGACAAAGTGCTATATGAGTTATCTCTGCATGCATTTTATTGCTGGTATAGTTTGTCAAATTATGTAATGGTCGAAGTTTATGATATTGACTGTTACATAATTTAATGATTTTTGCCCTTTTGTCAAGTTCGTGTGTCCCTGGAGTATATTTAATTTCCTGGCGTATGGGTACTGAACCCCCCCCCCCATTTAATCTATTGGTTTACATTTGCAATTACATTTTTTGGATGATTTTAGTGGCAATTATTCATTATAAACTCAGACATTTCTATATGTACACACATGAGCGCACACACACAGTTATGCCTGTTGTATAAAATCATTCAACATCATTCAACACAAAACAGCTAATAGAGTGAAAAATAACAGCTTAATACTTCACAAGCAAGCTCTTCCATATGGTATACAGTAATATTCCAAGAAATTTTCTCAGGGTTTGAAAGCAGCCTTTAGCCTTACTGGGTTCACATTATTTATGTATTTATTTATTTTTGTGTTTGTTTGCTTTGCTTTTTGTGTACAGAATAAGTAATTCAGCAAAATTTCTGTCCACCCCTTCAAGAGATAGTTTCTAAAATACCATCAACAAGAAACTTTAGAGCAACGTAGTCCATATTTGTACAGTTGCTTAAATCCAAAACTCAGGTTGGACTCTCAGCCCATGTCCTCCACACACTGCTGAAACTCCCTACCTGTTAGTGGTCAAGACAACAATTCCCTGACTTTATTAAAAAAAATTCGTACAAAATGCACAAAACACTACCCTTGAAGAAAAATAGACACTAAACAGATCATATCACAGTTAATAGCCTCTCCTTAAAATAATATTGAATATCTGTTCTTACTACAGACTGCGGTGGTGGTGCTCCGGTAGCGTTGTCGCCTCACAGTAAGACACTGTCCGGTTTGATTCTCAGCTAGAGCGTCTTCTGTGTGGAGACATGCATGAATGGACATACCTTCTTTGAAGGTTGTGCGTTAGGGCTGGTAACTCGGCATGTAAAAATCAACTGCCAATCATTAGCGGACCGGAGTTCCACTGTGGCGACCCCTAACTGGGGAAAAGCCAAAAGACACAACAACAATCTGTTCTTACTACAAGAGTTATTATAAGGACATCAAGTTAGCCTTTAGTTGCTAAATACTCTTTGCTGCAATCCATGGCACATTACGATTAGTAGAGACGTCTCATTCATAGGAGCACTAAAAAACACTCAAGTCCCAAATGGTCAAAACCCACTGCTTGAAGCCAGGGACACAAGCCTGTTGTAGCTCTTGTAGGCTTCTGCTCATGCTTCATCCCAAATTTGAGTTTGGGCAAGAAGCTGTGGGGATGGAGCAGGTGGAGGGTTTTATGTAATAGGAAGGGAGTTTTAGTGTTAGGGAGTGGGAAGTGAGTTTTAGGGTTAGGGAGCAGGAATAGAGTTTTAGGTTTAGGGAGTAGGTGGGGAGTTTTAGGGTTAGGGAGTGATCAGGGAATTTAGATTTGTGGGGGGTTGGAGTTTTAAGTATAATGAGTGACTAGGGACTTCATGGTTAGGTAGTGGAAGTAGTGTTTTAGGGTAAGGGAGAGAGGACTCAGGTTGGGTACCGGTTGGGAGATTTAGAGATAGAATCTAGGTTTTGGTAGAGCAATACAGTTTCATAGGGTCAGGTTTTGGGACAGCTAAGTAGAAATGGGAGATCAGGCTAGTTGGAGTTTGAGCACTTGTTTTTTTGTGCAAGTATGTCATACACTACTGGTCCTTGAGCACCTGTAGTAGACCTCTCATTCTCCCAATATATCTTCATTCACTGAATCTTTGCATGAGCTGGCAGAGGAAAGGAATTATGAGGCCTTGCCTGCTCATCTCTATTTGAGGGAAGGGATAATATCAATGTTCTGTAGTGAGGCTAGTGGTCCTTGTGGCCCTGGGCATTGGTAATGATCAGAAACATGAATGGGAACTGGACTACATGAATGGTCAGGCCATTATGGAGCATTGTCCCTTTAGGAAGGGGGAGGGGTTAGGACACACCAAAAGAGAGGCTGTAGTCTACTAGCTCACAATCACCCACTGAATGATGCTAGCACATAGGAGTAGGACCTCCTAGCACTGTTTCATGCCATGCTACATGAGCACCAACTACATCTCGTAGGCTCACTTTCCTCTTCTACCCAGCTGTTGATCTCTGCACAGAAGGGTTAATCACCTCAGTGGCCCTGAAAAACTGCAATGTCAGGTAGATGAGGGCTTATGGGAAGCATATGTCCACAAAAGGTAGCCCAACTGATGGGGTCTCAATTGATTTGCAAAAAAAAAGATGCAGGACTCACTTCCAGAGTGACAGATGAGTGGAGTTGCAAAACCTGGACTTTGCAAGTATGTCTGGAATATCACAGGTAGTTAGAATAAAGTGGAGTATGGTCATGCCAGGATACACTTAACAACTGTTATCTGTTAGCATGTAGTAGTCTGACAAGTATGAGCAAACGTGTGTATACAGTACTGAACAATGTACTGTGTAAGACAATATGTGACAGCATGTGTGTATACAGTATTGACAGTATACTCTGTAAGGCAATGTATGACAGCAAGTAAGTAGTGATTCATACAAACTAGTAGTGCAATAGGTTGTGGATCTGTTACAATACATGTACATACAACTCCTCTACAGTACCAGCAGTTAAATTTGCCCTTACCAATACTATTGTGACATGCTTTGTTATGCTGGTAAAATGTAGTTATATGAGTAGGGAACTGGGATAATAACATTCAAAGATGTGGTTAACATATTACTTTAACATATTACTCAAGGACCCATGAGAACTTGCTGTTCACTTATAAAAAAGTTTATATGATTACATAACAGTTCTACACAATGTACTGTCAGCAGAGGCTTACACGGTTGATATAAAATATGTTTGTCGTGCATTATGCTCACCAGACACTGCAGCAACCACACGTGTAATGAATTTTATAGAATTATAACATCTTTTAAGAAATAATAAAGCTCCCTCATTGGCTATGGCAAGCTGTTACTACAACTAATTATGGAGATGCACATTTGTTCGAGCTTGGGGTTAAAGGAACTTTGTGCTGCTGTATTAGTAAAGAATCACTAATGGGCTAATTATTGTAGAAAATTCTGAGTTCTCATTTTCGTCTGTTACTTAAATCCCTTTTTAACTCGGGTTGCCTTGGCAGTCTGCTCAAACTAGCAGTGCTGCAATTCATATATTCAGTTGGACCTCCTATATCTGGATACACTGATGCAATAGTAAAGTGTTCAGCTATATTACCCATAGTTTATTACCCATAAGTCCCTGTCCGATACATCATCTATTAACATAATTGTACCCTAATTTGTTTTCAAAGTGTACTTTGACGCTACTATACTACAAGCATGCAATGCCACCACCACAACTGAAATGAGTATTGCATAGAGTGAAAATGTATCTATAACATTAAATAAAAATCTAATCTTTTGTTGCTAATCTCAAGAGAGATGGTGACATTTTACAGTACACCCTGACCCCATGAAGAAGATAGAAAAAAGGGGCTGATGATGATAATTAAGAATATCTATGTATGGTGTTCTGTGCAGTTATATGTTTTATGGGTAATCATAGTGATGCAACATCTTTCTGACCACAAGCAGTATAAATATCTGGTTTACAAAATAAGATGGATGACACAGATCAGATGGAGAATAGCTGCAATTTTCTTACACTTTAAAGCACGTGTAACATGCACCTAGTTGATATGAACATTAAGGCACTAAACAACTACACTACACTTGTTGCAGAGTAACACATCACGTATCATACCACCAATACAAACAAACCTTAGTAGATTCAACAGTAATAATATATATATTTTTCAATGTACATTATGCACATGGCGACTGCACTGTATAAACTGTACAGTATGTAGAATGTATGCAATAATTGCAGTTTTATATCCTTAAGCCAGAGCATTTAGTGCTAACTTAGATAACTGATGTTATAAGAACATTATTATAGCTATGCATCAAAGATTCATGGATAATATCAAGGTTAATGGTAGAATATATCTAAACTCTGTACAATACAAAATTGATTATTATCTCAAGAGACTCACTGTCAGGTTGTATCCTTGAAGCACTTAGCTGATTGTTCTTCACATTACATCAGCACATCCTGTTACTGCACTGCTTCCTATAAACCACATTACAATACCCAACAAAGTCAGAGCAGCATTAGTGATTTACATACCTCCACCCATCATGCACCAGGGGTAACTTCACACAGCAAAATAATACCATAAATGTATCAGCACCATACCACTGCCATACAGATTACTGCCCTACTATCATATCATACTGTTTATATTTGTGAGGCTTTCTTCAGAAACCACTCTATGTATCTGGCAATACCTCCACTGTGCTTCTAGTTGTTGGCACCTTTTTGTAGACACTGATGCATATTTTTCAACACATGTATGCTGTCCTTAGGTATGTCATGTTCTTGTATATAAAGCTGTTTGCTGTACATAGCTGCCCATAACAGTATGCTGCATATCCACCCCTTCCACAAGTAGTTGAATATTTCTTTGGCTGTGTAGAAAAAGGAATCACGGTAGGGTCAGGCAGGGTAGGATTTCTTTTTCTATATATTGATACTATAGTTCTCTTTCTCTCTCTCTCACACTTTTCCTCTCTCTCTCTCTCTATATATATATATATATATATATCTATATCTATATATTTATTTTTATTTGTTTGACGAAAAAAGTCCTGGGGGATACATGTCCATTTCAGCGGAGGAGGGGGGGAAAAAAAAAACAACAACAAACAATAGGTATACAATATGTTGATATAATACAATTTGTTCTCATTAGGTAGTTACACAAAAAAAAAGACATTTTTTTTCTAATCTCTCATTTCCTCCAAGAATATATAAAAAGAAACAAAAATACAAAAAAAACACATAGTATAACAGAATATATATATAGGGAGAGGGTATATACGTGTGTGTGTGTGTGTGTGTGTGTGTGTGTGTGTGTGTGTGTGTGTGTGTGTGTGTGTGTGTGAGTGTGTGTGCACGCGGGCAGGCATGTACAACAAATGCTACTCCAGAACTTTTTTGTGGGGTAAGTTCTCTTGCACTTCTCATGTTGGGGGGCTTTGCCCGCTTTAGTTAAATATACTAACTCCATGGTTGCACAACCACAGAACAAAAGAGAAAACATCACATGCAGCAAATCACTGTTGATGCACAAACTTATAGGTAGTTATTAGCAAGGTACAAATAGTGCTCTAGATTAATTCCTACCACCCTAACACCCTAAATCACACCAGAATTAACTCTGTATAGACTACTATATATATTTCTATCAAATTTGATTAGTCTAAATCTGTTTTAGACTAAGTGAATCTAAGCTTTAATTTTTAGACATTTTCAGTTTAGACTAAATGAGTCTTGAATGAAACATCACATACCCACGTATACATAGATGTGTGTGTGTGTGTGTGTGTGTGTGTGTGTGTGTGTGTGTGTGTGTGTGTTTGAGTGTGTGTGTGTGTGTGTGTGTGTGTGTGTGTGTGTGTGTGTGTGTGTGTGTGTTTGAGTGTGTGTGTGTATGTGTGTGTGTGTGTGTGTGTGTGTGTGTGTGTGTGTGTGTGTGTGTGTGTGTGTGTGTGTGTGTGTGTGTGTGTGTGTGTGCCTAACCATAATGCAAGCAATGCCAACATACACTGCATTAATGCATTAGCTATAGATCTCTGTAGTCCTTTGTGGAGGACTTTCTTGGTGTGCTTTAGAGATAATGATCAAGTCTGTAAACTTAGTTGCCCCCCCCTCTGAAGTAGGACTTCCTATTCACGTGAAGTAGAGCACTTTCCCTGACCCCCTTCAAGAGTAATCTGGACCAATAGATGGGAAATTGCAAATTCACTCCTGGGGTGGAGCCCATGTCTCTTATGGGCAGAGGCAGTCTGTAAAAATTGTCAAAACCACATTTGCTGACCCTTATTATCTTTCCCCTAAGGATAGGAAATTGGGTTAAATTGGCTACTCTTGTAAGGGCTCTTGAGCCGTTAGCCTAGTAATCTCCTATGAACCTATGAATAGTCAATGTTACAATTCATATGAATATTACAAATGAAAAATGTTTGCTACATTGCTCCTTTATTTACTCCAAAAGCATTACATTGACCTTTAATAATTTCAGGACACATGGAGTGGTACAGTGTAAGACTTTTCAGAATTCCACCCTCTATATCATACTGAAATCTTGTATTAGACTAAAAAGATCTAATTTTTAGACATTTTCAGTTTAGACTAAATGAGTCTTGAATGAAACATCAAGTACCCACATATAAATAGATATGTGTGTGTGTGTGTGTGTGTGTGTGTGTGTGTGTGTGTGTGTGTGTGTGTGTGTGTGTGTGTGTGTGTGTGTGTGTGTGCGCGCGTGTGTGTGTGTGTGCACGCGTGTGAAGCCCTCACAACCACTGTAGTAACTTTACCCCAAGCTTGCCTCAATATATCTCAGTAAACACATTTAACTAAGTTTTATTTTACTGAATATTTTTTACACCATTGTAACACTAGCGTTATAGCTTATAATACTTAGTAACAGTTTTTACAGTTCTCCACTTTTCCTTCCTCAGTGTTACACTAATTTTGTGCTGGACTCCTGGTTATCTTTCAGTCCTTACATGTCAGCTCTTTCTAGTTGTGGGTCGTTAATTCAGTATGCCCAGATCTTCCAGGCATTCACATTGTATGCTTCATCCAATGTTCAGCCCCATCTCCTGCCTGGAATCTGAAAGAAATTTCATCTTGAAACAATGTTTTCACTCTGTAGTCAATTCTTAAAGGATGACCTTCAGTCATTCATTTTAACACCTGAACCAATCTTTAGAGAGTGTGCTATCTCAAAGTTTAAAAGGTGTTCTTCATCTCATCCTACTAGCATTCCAGACATCTGTACTATGATCATTAGTGGAAGAATCCCAATGGGGGAAACAAAGAGAAACAGAGAGTATGTTCCCTTACACATGAAATAAATTATATCTCATTGCAGAGCACTGACTGAGAAAGCTCACCCAGACTCTACCACAACTTGCTGTGAGGGAAGGGTTAGTTTGCTTTTGCTTTCTTGTACTTTGTATTACTTTATTGCCATATTCTGTTTTGTATATTGTGATTTGTTTTCCTTACATTGTGTTTTACTTGTATTCTGCTTTTAATTGCATATAAAAAACTAGGAAAAAGACCACAGCTGTGACTCTTGTGAGTCAGAGGGAAATTAATTTGTTTCCACTGTCCCACCCTGGTGCTATTGTGTTCTTAAAGTCAACTGTCTTTCTAGTTGCCTGCCCCTTACGTTAATTTCACCACATATCTCCTTCCCTCTCCCCCTTTATTGGCTGTTGTGAGTAAGCACAAAATTAACATTTTGTGAAATCATGCCCCTTCAACTATTTACATTTATTGGACATCCCACTGTATACTCCATAGAACCAGAATACAAAGTGCCTACCCCCTTTCAACCTATCTTGCTCTTTTAATATTTGTGGCTCTCCACTTAGACAGCTAAAACGTAAGTTACCCCTACTTTTGTATATAACTGCTTAGTGCACACTGCAGTGCTTAGGATATTAACCCATTTTTTCCCATTTTACCTTTAAAATCTGCAACATTTATTGCCAGCCCACCAATTATTGGAGAGCTCTCATTCTGTCTCTCAGTAGTCATCTTGGGATGAGTGCTTCTGTTTTCTCCTGGTGAGAGAAGGCAGAGAGGGACATTATTTCCTGGAGATTTCTGATCACTGGAAAGCCTAATAATTGCTTCATATGTGACAGCTTGGAATTTGTGCTTATATTCTGCTCTTGGTGAGAGAACCTAGTTTCCAAATATCTCCCTAAATCCTTCATCCATAAATCATCAGGGTCTACTTATTAGTTTCCCCTCAAGTATTTGCAGTGCCCTGTATAGACACAAACATCTTGAGTGACATTTTCCCAGTAAAAGCAAGACTGAAATTTCACCATTACCTAGTTGCACACAGGAAAACTTGTTTGCAGTGACAAGCACTGTCCCCAGAGCTGCAAACTGGATACTCCTGATATTGCTTTGTATTCTCACTCCAACTTCCTAATCAATAAAAAAGGTCTATTGCCATGGATATGAACTTTCCCACTACCTCCGTTACCAGCTTGGTGGATATGGGCATCTGAGGCAGTGTAGAAATTCCCTCATGTTTACTGACAACCAGTTATGTCTCAAACAAACTGATATGGTATGTGAGAGATGTCTTTACACAATGTCACTGGAGGCAAAGTTCTCACATAAAACTACTCCTAATGTCAGTAAGGTTGCCGGTAGTACACATGCTGCATCCATCACACACAATTCATGGTGAGGTGCTTAAATGTTACCTTCTTAAACCCCAAAAATCTAGACAAAGTACACATAACAAATACTTTCAGTAGCCATGAATGCACGCTTTCAACAAAGCACCCACATCAACACATACAGCCACATTTCATGGAGCGCCTACTTCTAAGCCCATAAGGCAATCCACCACATAATCCAACATTCTGGTCATTGGAGACTCAATTGTGAGACACACAAATGTCCCTTTCACTAGACTGAGTAAGACAAAAGTCACAGTCAGTTGCTTTTTAGGAGCTATGATCTGCCACATTATGCACACACTCAGGTACCAGTATGATCCAGTCATAGTCCATGTGGGTGTAAATGACCTGAGATGTACCTCCTAGACTATATGAAAATAGACATCATGGAGCTCACGGAATATGTGTCCCAGACTGGTATGAGCCTAGCATTGAGCAGTATTTTATTTTCTCTAAGGATGATGCCACAATATGAACAAAAGACAACTGACTTTAATAATTTGGCTTAGTTTCTGGTGTCATTCTAAGAGGGTGCAATATTTGTCAGCATGCAAGGAGATGGTCAGCAGACCATGCTGCTTTGGCAGGGATGGCCTGCACCTCTCTCCTCTAGGCTTTCGAATATTAGCTAAAACATTGTCTTTACCCATAGTCCTTTTCTTTGGCAATGCTAAACTGAAAGTACCTCTGACATAGCAAATCAGAACCAAGAAAATCTAAAGATATTACTGCCCAGTGCTAAGAGTCTAAACAAAAAACTCCACTCCCTAGAAGGCCTCTTCACCCTCGAGAATGCTGATGTCTATGTGGTCACTGAGACATGGTTTAAAGCCATGGAGAGTACACAGACAGTGCAAAGTTATAATGACTTCCACACATTTAGACCAGCTACTACACAGTCAGGGGCTAATAGATGGATGTGTCTCAATTTACATCAAAAATAAATATACGTCAAGGCTGGTCAAGCAGGACAATGCACTTGAGGTACTCCATGTTCAAATCATCATAGCAAAAATCCACTACATTGCAAGCTATGAATCAGGAAATCCATACCATGTATTTAAACTTATTGGAAATACTCACCAAACAACCCAATATAATATTCATGGGCGACTTTAATTACCCTACTATTAACTGGGAATCCTATACAACACCAAACATGGAGACACAGAGAAACTCCCTGGACCAGATTGTCAATACACCAACCAGGGGTGCAATCATACTGGATCTGGCCCTCACTAATATGCGAGAGTGCTGCACCCCCCCCCCCCCCCCAGTGTAATTCTTTCCCTGTTAAGGTCAGACCACAAAATTGTCTCTTTTTAAGTAAAAATAAAGCCTGCCCCCCCCCCCCCCCCAACTAGTCTGGAATATTCAAGAACTACTCTAAAGCTAACTTTCTGCTATTAAGTGATAACCTGGCAAAATTTAAAGCACCAATAAACCCTGAGAACACTGCTGTCTATGCAGAACTGTTTACAGAAACCCTATACAAGCATGTTAATCGCTGCATAGAGGCAGCTGTACCCACCAGGAAGAAGTACAGGACTAACTCAAAAAACAAGCCATGCTGATGGAATCACAAAATCAGTAGGTTGTATAACAGGAGGAAGAAAATCATGACAAAAATTAGGAGGTGCAGCACCCAGCAGGATAAAAGCACTCTCATCAAACTAAACAAACAACTCAGAGGACAAATAAAGTCTAGCAAAGCCAAATTTGAGGTAAATTTGGCTTCCCAGGCCAAGGACAACCACAAGGCATTCTTTAGCTATGTTCACAACCTCAAATACAGTACACAATTGTGTGCGGAGCTGTTTGGAACCACTTATACTGAGCCAGAAGATATAGCAAAACTACTGGCTGACAAATTCAACTCCAACTTTACCCCTCTCTCCTCCTCAGCCTTCCTTCAGGAAATACCATCAAATATAACTCCCCCTGCTATCACTAGGGGAACAGGTCCTTAATGCTCTCTCTAAGGCTAAGAACACTGCATCAATGGGTCCAGTTAATATCTCAGGATACTTCTAAATAGCATAACACATGGCCTATCAGGCCCTCTGCAATTGCTATTTAACTGTAGACTCCAAACAGGTTTCATGCCTCATGAATGGAGAACAGCAACAGCCATCCCTCTGCACAAAGGTGGGCCATCTACAGACCCTGGAAACTACAAGCCCATAAGTCTTACTAGTCTTATATGCAAAACCATGGAAAGAATTACCATGGAAGTGGTCAGTAATGATATAGTAAACTCTCAGACACTGGACACAACTCAGTTTGCTTTCATCAAGGGCAGGTCACACCTATTCAGTCTGTTGGACTTCTTTGAGAACATCACCAAAGCAATGGATGGGGGCAAAATGGTTTACACTGCCTACCCTGACCTAGCCAAGGCATTTGACATGATACCTAACCTGGGCATTGTTGACAAACTCAAGAAGTTAGGTACAAACCAGTATGCCACCCACTGGATAGCCAACTGGCTCACAGACAGGACCCAGGAAGTTAGAACTGAAGAGTCCACCTCTGCAAAGAGGCCAGTCACAAGTGGAGTCTCTCAGGAAATGGTTCTTGGACCACTTCTTTTTGGCATTTACTTCTCTGAAGTCAAGGCCAATGTCAATGGTCTCTGGCTGACTAAATTTGCAGATGATTGCAAATTAGGTGCTGTCATTGAATCCCACACTGACACAAATGTTCTCCAGGAAGGGCTAACACAGACAAACAATTGGTGTCAGAGACATGGACTAAAACTAAATGCCAAGAAATGCATAATAGTATCCTTTTGGAAGTCATCTACCCCTGGTAAATATCATATTGATAACACGCCCCTTACAGTTGACCCAGTATTCGGGGACTCAAGGACACACATAGATGGTAATCTAGCCTTTGACCACCATGTGTCTACAGTAGTGAAGAAATATTTCTATGTTGCACAACTTATAAACAAAGGTATGGCATCTAGGTCCAAGGAAGTCATTGTTCTACTATATTTGGAATTCTTCAGACCTATCATTTAGTACAATGCCCCTTTTGGTATGTGCCTAATCAGGCATATCCAACAACTGGAATGTCCACAAAAGTTCTTCACTAAAGGAACGCAGGCGTAAGTAAGATGCTCTTTGCAGACCACCTCAAGGCCCTATCCCTATATTTTGTCTCCTACAGGCTGTTGAGGGGAGATCTATGCCCAGCATACAGAACATTGTCAGACTCCACTCTGATGGACCTCCTTCATATCCACAAAACAAACAGCACCAAAATTACCCAATCTAAACACTTAAACTTTACTGTAATATAAATAGGACCTGCGGGAGAGACAAGTATGTATCCCAGAGACTACCCCATCTCTGGAACAGGCTCCCAATCCATGTGAAGCAAAGTTCCTCCCTAACCCAATTCAAGTGTACCTTGGA
Organism: Protopterus annectens; assembly: GCF_019279795.1. Lineage (NCBI taxonomy): Eukaryota > Metazoa > Chordata > Ceratodontiformes > Protopteridae > Protopterus > Protopterus annectens. The sequence continues at coordinate 457,308,927 of NC_056745.1, forward strand.
CAGTTAGATGGGGAACAGGAAATACATCCCTGGTTTAGCACCTATGTCTCTAATGGACACAGGCAACCTGTAAATGGTTCATCTCCCAGGGCCCTGCTTGTAAATGTATCATCTCTCAAGCCTCCGCTTGCACTTATCAAGAGTACAAGAACTTGTCAGAGATTTGGGATGCATGGCTAGGCTTAAAAAGGCCCTTATGGTCATTAGCCTAGTAAGTACCTATCAACCTATTAACCTATGAAAAGATTCACTCAGACCTTCCATATAGTGAGCCGTCTCCCTGCACAAGTTCATCACCCCCAGCCACTGCACAAGCCAATTCTTTTGTGTAGTAGTCATCTATTATGGCCACTCCCTTCCATCAGTCTCATAGATTCATAGATTCTTACTGGGCTCAGTGGTTCTTTCTAAGCCTAGCCACGTTTTCCCAAAAGAATAATGATGTCCTGTATCCAAAAAGGATATTGAGGGCCAGGCATTTATAAGCTACCTCTGCCATAAGTGACATGGGTGCCAGGCCCGGTGTAAATTTCCTATTCCCCATCCAATGGTCTAGGTTGTTATTAAACTGGGTAATAGACAAACTTAGTTTCACATGGATGGGAAGCCTGTCCCATAGGAGGGGCAGTCTCTGGGATACATATTTGCCTCTCCAGCATGCTCTGTTTAAGTTACAGATAAAATACAGGTCCCTAAACCTTATATTTCTGGTACTGTTTGACTTACAAATATGCAGGAGATTCATAAGTGTGGGGTTTGTGGATGCCTTATAATCCAGATTTAGAGCAACCCTCAGCAATCTGTAGGAGACAGAGCAAAGGGAAAGTGCTTTAAGGTGCTCTGCATAAGGCAGGTTTGTTAAACCTTGTTTTTTTTGTAAGGGACCTCTGAGGTTGCTAAAGTTGTGGCATATGAGTGGTCAGCTACATAACAAAGGGAACATTGTACTGTATGACTGGTCTGATAAGGACAGAGTACAGTGGGATAATGACTTCTTTGGACCTTGATGCCACGCCCTTACTTATAGGCTGCCCAACATAAAAGGATTTATATTGTCCATTGGCCACAGCTTAGAAGCATGCAGCTTCACGATCAAGATCAACACAACACTTGGGGCAAGACATTCAACAATGAGTCTTCTTTTCTTAACTGCCTCCTGAGCTCTTCTAACTTGTCTTTCCTCTTCACATCTCACCATGCATCTTTCCACCCCCCTGCTCAACTCTGCCCATTACAGTTTCTGCCTACAGTCTATCTTTTCCATCCATTTATTTCCTTGCAGTCTTCTCTGCTTTTGAATTTTCCCTGCCTTTCTTTCCCTATCTCAATTTTTTGGGAGGTGTGGTCCCATCTTCTGGAATCATGACCCTCAATACCTATTGTCCATATAGCCTTTAAGTTATTAACCACTCCAAAACTGGTTATTCCTGCAGCAGTCCCCATATTCTTGTGGCTCATACTATTGCTATTTGTGACTCCATCACATGAAATGCAGATGGATATATAACCTAGAATTGTATAATTTTGCATTGAATTATAAGGCTTCAAAGTAACTGTTGAGAATTTGTCTCTCACTCCAGCGCATGATTGTTTCTCCCCATTTACATTGTATAGGTAATGCCCTTTACTGTCAAATGGAAAAAAATGACATACAATATGTCTTAGTGGCTCCACAGTGCTACACACCATGTGAATCTTAAAATTTAAAACACATGGACTCTCTATGCCATGAAAAACCTATATGGCAGCTCCCTCCATTTCTACACACTTTGGTTTTGGACAGTTCCTCAAGCTGGAGGATATTCTGCCTGTCCCTGTTCACACCATCCTTAAGCTTCTGCTACAGCCAAACCCTCTCTCTCTCTCTTTCTCTCTCTCTCTTTGTTGAAGTATTTACTAATCCTGCATGTAGTCCCTCATTAAAGTCGCCATGTTTTCATGATTTTCCACTAGTCTGTGCTATGTGCTTGTGATCTTCTTGGTTGAAGCATCATGTCTGCTATGTTGTGATTTAAGGCCCTTCAGATCTGCCACCTGTGATGGAAGTTTATTTATTTTTGTCTTCACTTTTGTCGCACACAATTTTCTCAGTGGTCAAATGACTGGTTATCCCACTTGCTTGTACCAACACCCATCAAAGCTGGATTTTACTACTTAATTTATACAACAGCACTCACCAGAAGTTCTCATATAAAGCACTGTGGAAATGGGAGCTCAAAATCAAGTAGTCATTTTAGATGGTGTAGCAGGTTAGTTGTTACCCTGGGCTGCCCCTCAATCAGTGCCCCTTTGACCAAAACTGAGGACCAAAAAAAAAGTAGTCATTCATGCAGACTTGAGGACTAAAACAGTTCTCCACAGCAGAGGACGGACTGACTGTCTATCCTGCTTATCTGTGGCTCTTAAACATATGTGTATATTTCTCACCAAAGTGAGAGAGATTTCTCTGCCGAGGACCTGGCCACTGTATAAACTTGGTAAACTTGGTATAGTTCACAATAGCATAACTTTGTACTACTTTTTTTTTTTACTTTTCTCCCATCCTTTACAAGCCCTCACTCTCTAGCAGTAAGCAGTCAACTGCAGACCATTACGCTGAAATCCATGTTCACAAATTCTGGGAAGGTAAGTAGGTCTGCAACAGCTACTAATGTGTTGCTATATTTCTGCTATCACAAGAACAAGATACAGCCACTTTAATCCAGGCACAGTCACTTCATGTTTGTAAAACCTCTCCTTTCCTCATGAGTTCAAGCCCTGCATAACTAAAATAAGAAATACAGACCTTGGATTATTTCATCTATGGAGTTATCCACTGATAAAAATGATAAAGGTAATCATTTAAGGGAAAGTAAATAATGTGGGAAGAAATAGCCAGGGAATTGTTATGGCTAGGCTTGTATAGGCCCTAGGGCTGATAGCCCAGTACCAACCTATGAACCTATGAACCTATACCAGTTAATCTTCTTTAAATTGGTAGATTAATTTTCATAACCACTTATGGCTAAACTTACGACCAAACACCTGACAATTTGTAGAGAGTTTCTTATTGAGCATACTGATTTCTAACAGTAAACAGAATTATCCTAACATTTAGAGCAACCAGAAACTCTTCCATTACTACCTAAAAGTACTATAGTCACTCCTGATTTATCTGTCAAAACATGACCCTTGGATGGGAGACTTTGGAGAGGGAATATTAACATTTTGCAGTAGTATGTGTAATGGAGAGCCTCCATAAATAAATACATTCAGCATTTCAACATTAATTGTTCTTCTTTTGGCTTTTCCCAGTTAGGGGTCGCCACAGCGGAACTCTGGTCCGCTAATGATTGGCAGTAGATTTTTACGGTGCCGAGGTGCCAGCTCGATGCCCAACCTTCAACGAAGGCATGCCCATTCACGCATGTCTTTTGAACACCACTTGACTGCGGGGAGGACATGCAGACTCCACACAGAAGGCACTCCAGCTGAGAATCGAATGGGAGAACCTCTTGCTGTGAGGCAACAATGCTACAGCTGCACCACCGTGACATATAGCATTTCAACATTAGTATAATACAATATTCTATTCCTTGCTATATATTGACAGAAAATCTGTAGTACTGCTTCTTAGCCTTGGCTAAGCTCTGAATTACTATAGACTGCTCACTCTTTAATTCAGTTAAGAATTGATATTTCTCTGCAGCAATATTATTTCTAAATATAAATTGTATAAATTACTTGCATATTCTTTGAAAATAATGCAAATGTTTTGAATTTTTGTAGCAGAAATATTAATAATATGAATTGAATTATATATGTCTTAATAATCTAGACTACTTATAAACATAATTATGATATCATTTCTGTAACTCACTCTTGGACTCTTGACTGCATCTTGGATAGAAATGGGCATTGAGCCAGACTGTCAACTAACAGTTAATTACATAAATAAGTAAGCAAATAAATAAATAAATACATAAATAATTATTGTGTGTTGATGATATCTACTTTAAGTCTAGCATGGCTGAATTGCCACCGTAAGAAGTATGCATATTGTTCTACTGATACATTAAAAGTGACTCTATTTTAAAACATATTTTGTTTAAACTTTCTTTTCAGTTTTACTGTTATTTTTTGTAACTGCTTAGGTTTGATCTTTTTGTTAATTAGAGCTGTAAGTAGTGTTCTGTTTTTCCATTATTTCAACTGCAGTTTCAGTTCAGTATGTACAGAAGAGGGTGTAGGATGAACTTTTGTTGTAAGTTGTCTTAGGGCAGGATTCATGAAGGCTTGCACGGAGTCTAAGAGTAGTGTAAGACTCCATGCAGCCCTCGCGATCCAGGAACAGCCCGAAATTCCGTGTAAGAGACCAGCTAAAATGTCTCTTACACGGACTGGGCGTGGATATGCTAATCACCTCACTTGCAGCCAAAAGGCATGCAAATGAGGTAGATTAGCGATCCACGAAGCTCAAACCAGCCCATGTAAGAGTCGTGTTAGCTGCAGAAATGTACTCAGTTGACAACTGAGTACGTTTCTGCAAATAACACAATGGAGCCATGTCAGCTCCAAATAAAGGGTGCATATGTGCCAGGCAGCATGCCAATGGCCAAATATGTGGCCATTGGCAAGGTACCCCGATGCAAATATGAGAAAAAAGTAATTTTTTTTTGGTGATAAACGCAGCGCAGCCCCGCGCAAATGGGCTGCGCTATATAAAACATAAAAATGAAGGTTAGAAACCCACAAATGTGGGTTTTATGCAATACATGGATTTACAATGCAGGGACCAGCAGAGCAAAAACAACATGGCCACCGTTTAGTAGTTGCTAAGGGGGGAAGCTGAGTCTAAGACATGTAACTAAGCATTAGTAGGCAATCTTATGTAAATGAGTGTTAGGATACTGAATCCCACTGTCACATAGCAAATGAGCACATTCCGAGTAGTGTAAGAGTTACATAAGGGGGAGGAACAGAGTAGGAGATAGGTGACATCACAGAGGGGAATGGCAGAAGGAAATGCAGTTCATTGGAGGACAGTGTTACGTGACAGATGTCAGACACATATCATGGAAAGAGGAGTGCCACAAGATCAGCATGGGAAAGTCAAGAAATGGAAGGTGTACACTGTAGCCAACACCAAAGTTTCTTGCTGGGCATGCATGCTGCGTGAAGCGCCAGGAGGCTGAGTAGGGCAGTGTGCACGCGTGTAAGGCAGACTGAGCATGTGGGAGCCTGTTGGCAGACTTGTAAGACTGTTTGCGCTGGTGTGCGTGTGTTTTAACCCAAATAAGTAGATTCTGAACTGTGTAAGCATGTGCGCACACGCGTAAGCCACTGTGAGCGTGTTTCCGCTGGTATGCGTGTTGCTCCCCCCTGAGGAAACAGAAAGGAAAAAGGAAGCAACAGAAATAGTAGGAAGCTAGCAGGGAATACTGCTGGAGCTAACAGGTGAAAACAATTAGAAGCAGGGAATTACACAGGCAGAATACTAGCCCAGCCCAGCACTTCAAACTCTGCAAACAGCAGTGCAGGATGTTTCTCTCAAGAGACACTGCAAGACAGGAGTAAGCTATTAGAAGTGAAAACTGAAAAAGCTTCACTCAGAGTAGAAATGCTAGGGGCTGCCATAGCTGTCATAAGGAGACATAGGCGACTTGCTGAGGGTGGAGACAATGCAAATGCTGCCAGACAACCCACAGTGAGGAGACGGAGAAGAGTGTACAGGCCCAGGGTCACCTACCAGGGGTTACATGAGCTGGAGATAGTGGAGCACTACAGAGTGGACAGAGACCTCCTGCATCAAATTGTTGAGCTGTGCAGACCACACCTCACACACAGAACCAACAGAGGGGAACCCATCCCAGTGGAAACCAAGGTATGTGTTGGCCTAAGAATACTAGCAACAGGTACCTTCCAGAGACCAACTGGTGATATGATGGGGATATCACAGGCATCAGCCTCCAGGGTACTGCACCAGTTCCTGGATGCCATGTCAGCACATGTCGGTGATCATGTATATTTCCCCAATGCCCATGAGGTATTGGCCAGCAATATGCGTCTCTTCCAGCAAATAGCAGAATACCCTGAGGTAGTGGGTGCAATAGACTGCACGCACATACGCATCAAAGCACCAGCTGGTGAGCGGGGTAGGGCCTATATTAACTGCAAGGGCTTCCCCTCCATCAACTGCCAGGTCGTGTGTGATGCCCAGGGCATAATAATGAATGTGTGTGCTGGCTGCCCTGGAAGCTACCATGATTCCCATATCTGGCATCTGACGCAGCTGTACCAGACATTTGCCAGTGGGGACATCCCGCATGGTCACTTAGTAGGGGATGCTGGATATGCACTGGAGCCGTGGCTGATGACACCCATCAGAAATGCACACACACCTGAACAGGAATGCCATAATGAGGCACATGCACAAACACGAAATGTAATCGAGCGTGTGTTTGGGCTGCTCAAGTCACGGTTCCGGTGCCTGGATACATCTGGTGGAGCCTTGCAGTACTCACCAACTACATGTACCCAAATTGTCATGGTATGTGCTATGCTACATAATATGATTCTGCGAAAACAGCTGCAGCAGGATCACCATAGGGCTGGGCCAAACACCCCCCCACCATTGCCAAGTCAATCACAGGCAGAGCGTGACTCAGAGGAAGAACAACCTGAGCCTGCCCCAGTAGGCAGAAAGAGGCATGCCCAGTATGCCTTGGCCTTGGCAAAGTGGCAATGCATAGCACATACACTGGCTCAGTAGGGACCCTGGAAATGATACCTCTCTCCGACTCACACATATAGTAAAAGGGATGCCTAAATTGACACAACCTGCTTTCAAACATGTACAGGGAGTGTAGTAAGTGCATCCAACATAGGCAGCCCTGCAGCACCACCTGAGGCATGCTTGCCATGTGTTCAGCAACGTAACACCATGTAGTATATGCAAACTTGATGACCCTGACTAACATCCTACCCTCACCAAGCATGATGCCACAATATGAAGATGAGATGATCAATTGCAATAATTGGCTGAAGTATTGCTGTTAGTCAAAGGGGATCCAATGTGTGCCAGCCTGGGATGACATGCTGAGCATGACATGATGCTCCACCTGCTAGGGGTGGCATGCACCTATCAGTCCTGGCCTTATGAATACTGGCAAAGGCTGTTGTTAGCCCCAGCGTGCCTTGAATAGGTAAGGCTCAAAACACAAACCCACCTCCATAGGTATCACAAGGGATAAGAACCTAGATGTAATGCTACCCAATGCCAGAAGTCTAAACAGCAAGATGCATGCAGTCTAAACTCCCCCAGCATGGATAATGTTGATATCTGTTCTGTAACACAGAACTGGGTCAAGGCTCACAACAGCACCCTAACACTACCAGGTTACACCTCATACTGTGCTGTACAGCCCCAAAACATGGAACAAGCTACAAAAGGAGGGTGACTAGCAATAATTGTCAAGGATAACCACACCCCCATGTTGGTACCACAACAAGAAGCAGCATGGACTAGCCATGGTCAAGTAACAGTGGCTAAAACTCCCTCCCAGTTTATAGCCTGCTACAGACTACCGTCCTAACACCAGGGACTGCACTTGGCCTATGTTGGAATACATGAATATATCAAGCTCTCCAAACCACATTATATTGGGTGACTGAAAACACCCAAACATAGACTGGGAGCATTATTCTAGCTCCAACACCCTAGGACAAAGGTTCCTAGAATCCATAAACCAAAATGCTCAGGAACAACGTACCACTCCCACAAGAGGGTAAGCATACTGGATGTGATAATCAGCAACATGGGTACTGGATGGCAAGATGAGAAGTGTATCTCTCACTGGTAAGATCAGACCATAGAGTAATCACACTGGATATACACATCCTGACCACAGTCCCTGGCCAGAAAACCACAGTGAAAAACATGTGTAAAGCAAATGTTGCACTCCTCCAAACTGATGTGGAATCCATTAAAGGCCCTGTGCATGTGCAAAATATGGGCCACACCTCAGAACCCATTATACAGGCATTCCATGAACACTGCCAGGAATGCATGGTTTATGCAATCCCAAATAAAACCAAGACACAATGCCATCCACACAGGCATCTAGCATGGCGGACCCCAACCATTACCAAACCATACAAGAGAATGAGGAAGCTACTACATGATAGAGCAAACCTAAAAAGGGAAGTAATCTCTGATCAGTATTATGGCAATAAAATATGTCCACTCATACAATCCACTAAGGCCAGCTACAACAAGTTGAATCTGTGAATCTTGAGGCAATGTTACACCTGCCCCATGTACACAGACAACCCTCTCCTCCCCCCAAGAAATACAAATATATGTGAGAGATGCAACCATTTATCCAAACCGGAGGCTGAGCTCTCTCAACACAGTACTGTCAAAACTAGTCAGGAGGAGAAGGTAACCACACACACCACAAACCCAGTCTCACATAGACCTATCACAACTGCAAACCAAAGACATAAACACAGAAAAACATTCCCGGAGGCTCTAATTACAAACACACCACATCAACAGAGGCCTCCAAAGCAGACACCCAAGCAACCACTACCTCCAAACATAGCACATGCAACACATAGTACACAAAGCTGGTGTGCCAAACAGTCACAGGCCAGAAGGAGAAACAACATGCCTGATACAGTTGTAATAGGTGACTCCATAGTCAGACAAACTGCTGTCCCGCTCACCAGACTGAACAAGGGAAAGGGTACAGTAAGCTGCCTGTAGGCTGCTACAATATGCCACATAACACAAGTACACAGGTCACCCCAAAGCAAGTACAAATATGATGCAGTCATTGTCCATGCTGGTGTGAATGACCTGAGACATACCTCCCCGGACTACATGAAAAGAGACATAGATGAGCTCTCCGATTATGTAGTCCAGGCGGGTATGACACTGACCTTGTGCAGCATCCTACCCTCACCAAGAATGATGCCACAGTACAAATACAGAATGATCAGCTTTAATAAGTGGCACAATTACTGGTGTCATTCCAAGGGGATCCAATGTCTGTCTGCTTGGGATGTCATGCTTGCTTTGCCAGGGATGGCTTGCACCTGTTACCCCTGGGCATCTGGATATTGGCTAAGGCTCTTGCCACCTCCATAGAGCCTTTTGTAGGCAAGGCTGAAAAGACAAACCCACCTCCCTAGAAAACATAACTGGAAAGAAACATAAGGGTAATGCTGCCCAATGCCAGATGTCTAAACCTCAACATGCATGCTCCCGAGGCCCTCCCCAGTATGGAGAACATCGATGTCCATGCAGTGACAGAAACCTGCAGCAAGGCTCCTGAGAGCACACCAGCACTACCAGGTTATACCTCATATCATGCGTTATGGCCCCAAAACGTGGACCAAACCATAAAAGGAGGGGGAGTATCCATATTCAGCAAAGATACCCAAACGTCCAGGTAACTGACAATGCACAAAGCATTGGAGACCACCCATGTGCAACTAACCATAGGCAAAACTGCTGTACAGTCTGTAGCATGCTACTGACCACACTCTCACATGCAGGAACCCCACTCAGCCTTCCTGAAGACACTGGACAGTATGAATGTCTCACCAAATACCAAACAAGGTACTCACAAATTACCTCATAGGTGGTAATCCATTACGTATGGAAGGAGTAATCAGGGACCTAGGGACACAAGTGGACAGTAACCTGTCATGTGACACTCACATTGCCAATGTGGCTAGGAAGACCTTCTATATTGGCCACCTTATCATGAAAGGATTCACATCTACGTCAACAGAGGTCATTGTGCCCCTATACTGTTCTCTTATCAGGCCCATAATTTAGTACAATGCCTCATTTGGGATGTACCTTACCTGACACCTGCAGCAGTTAGAAAGACCTCAAAGGTACCTCACCAAGAGGATAAAGGGTCTCAAATATATGTCATATGCTGCCTGGCTGTAGACACCCTTGCTGTATGCAGTCACATACTGCCTACGCAGAGGCGTTGTATGTCTGTTGTACAAGGCCATGTCCAACACAGCATTAATGGACATGCTCCACCCCAGAAAACCCAAATCCATCAGAGCTGTGAGAGTGAGAGATATCAACCTCAACACATAATGAAATAGGATGTGCTGGAGGGACAGATACATAACCCAGAGGCTCCCTACACCCTGGAACGGAATCCCACTCCATGTTAGGCAGAGCCCCTCACTGACTCTCTTCAACAGGAATCTTGCCAAGTGGATGGGTGATCGTAGATGTACACTGGGGGTCTTCACTGTGTCACGTCCAGACAGAGGCACAGTAAAGTAAATCCTAAATGGCCATAATATTCACATAGCGAGGGGTGACGAAAGCCACACACACTCTGGCTAGGCTTATAAATGCCCTAGGGTGGATAGCCTAGTATGAACCTATGAACCTATGAAGATACAAATTGTACAGGACACTAAGGATAATCTCAAGGCTTTCTTAACTGATGGTAGGAACCTTGTTGGGAATTCACAGATATGCTCTGAATCACTCAAATATTACAAACAATATACCAACCACACACACATTGCCAACATCCAACCTGACAGGTGCAGTGCAAACCCCCCCCCCCAAAATGCCAAATATCATCCCAGCAGAGTGCTGGCCCCCTGACATTGCAGATGCTGAGGTAACAGCCAGCATCTACAAAGCAAAACACACAGCATCAATGGTACGAGATGTTGTCCTGGCCTGAGTCCAACATGGACTCAAAGAAGAATGGAACGCCAAATAACACTACTGCTCAATGTCAGCCTTACCACAGGATATGTACCCAAAGAGCAGTGTACAACAGTGGTCCTTCTCCACAAAGGTGTTGCCTGAATGGATACTGCAAACTACTACCCCAGAATCCTGACAAGCTTGGTCTGCAAAGCTATGGAAAGGATCAGCATGTACCTCAGACATAAAGATATTGGGGACCTACTGACACTGGACCCTACCCAGTGTGGCTTTCTTAAGTGCAGATCCTGCCCCTTAAACATGTCTGACTCATTTGAAACAGTCATTAAGGCCATTGATGAGGGGAATGTGGTCCACACAGCCTAGCTGGACCTTGCAAAAGGCTTCCATACAATACCCCACGTGTTCATTATAGATAAGCTCACCAGCTTAAATATAAACCCCTATGTCAGTAGAGGTGTTGCAAACCAGACCAAGGACAGAACTGACATGGTCAGAAATGCTGCAGCCATGTCAGACTACAAACCAGATACAACTGGCATCCCACAAGGCTCGGTCCTGGGACCTCCCTTGTTTGGTATATATGTCCCATAGGTACAGGCCAACATGGAAGGACTGTGTCTGAACAAGTTTGCAGAGGACTACAAACTGGCCACCATATATGACCCTCTAGCTGACACAAGCATCCCACAAAAGGGCCACATAGAAACAGACAAATGGTGCCATAGCCATGTCATCAAGCTAATTGCAGAAAAGTGTATAGTCAACCCCTGTGGATATACAGTAAGTGCCCACCAATTACCACATAGGTGTTAACCCATTAAGTACTTAAGATGTAATAGGAGACCTGGGGACACAAGTAGATAGATATCTTGCATTGGACAAGCATGTGGCTGTAGTGGTTACAGAAACATACCATATACCCACCTAATCATGAAGGTAGTCAGATCTAGATCAGGGGAGGTCACTGTGGCTCTGCAGTCATCCTTCATCAGTCTCACAATTGAGTACAATGGCCCCTGTGGGATGTACCTCAGCAGACACCTCCATCAACAGGAAAGACCCCAAAAGTACCTCACCAGGAGTATCAAAGAGCTTGAACAGATGCCATGTGTTGCCTGATTAAACAAACTGCAGCTCCACACAGTGCCATACTGCCCACCCAAAGGCAAGCTGTGCCTGATGTATAAAGCCATGTCCAAACTGGAATCAATGAACATGCTGCACCTTGTACAATCTGAATGGCAGTGAGCTATGCACATGAGAGACCTGAACCCCATCTCTGACATACATAGGACATGCTGTACTGATTGATCCATAACACAGAAGCCACCCCCACTCTTGAGTAAACTCCCAGTACAGGCTAGCCAGAGAGTCACTCATTGACTCTCCTCAAGAGGAATCTTGATGAGTGGATGGGAGATGGCAGGTTTACCCTGGGTATCACTGTTATGTCATGGGTAGACGGAGGCACAGTATACTAACCATGACATATGTCATGGCAAACTCCAATTACAATGTGTGTCGAAGGACAAACACACTCTCTGACTAGCATTAGAAATGGCCTAGGGCACATCGCTAGTGTTTGCCAATGTCCACCTATGTTGTGGAATACACTACCAATGTTGGACAAGCCTGGTTTAAGTAGTCCATATCTGAACGTAATGCAACATGGTCATATGTGCACAACTGGCCCCTAACCAGTCTGTTGTGCTCACTATGAAAATTTAAAGCAGTGATAGGACTAAAGCCCAGGATACTGTCCACCACAGTGAAAGTACTGAACCAGTACACTATACGGTACTACAGTGTTTGGTCAGTATGAAAGGATGTTGACAACTGTATGCAAAGTATCCCATGCAAACCCTGCAGGCACAGTATAATCCCTGTTGTGTTCAGACACAAAGCAGTTGGCTAGTAAGTACACAACATGACACCCAACACACAACCATAAACGTGAGATATTGTTGAAGTTCACACTCATCCACAAATGTGGTGGACTGCAGATTTCAACATATGGAAAGCTCACACTGGGCATGCTCGCACACTTTGATAAATGAGACATATGTCAGACAACATGCCATGGAAAGCCTGAACTGGGCATGCTCACACACTTAGGCCATATCTCAGTTTAGCAGTTGGCCACACATATCTGGTATTTGTATGTGTTATTCCAGGAACCAACCACATTACAGCAATCTGCCCAGTGCACACAGTTAAATGACTACAGAGACATAAGTGATATAGTGGATCTCTCTCATATTCAAACATCTTCCACAGATACACAAGTTGTTCATAGAAACAGGGAATGCTATGGCAATAAAGACCTGCAAACAGTCTATCAGCAACAAATATTGTGCATCTGACAATTAAACATATGGGTGTAGAGGTCAATACTAGGCTGTTTGCCCTAGGGAATGAAAGCTTAGCCAGAGTGTGCTTGGCATCTGCCTCCCCAGTACAGTAGGCTACTGTGCCACTGTAAAGTAGGTCACATAAGGCACCGTTTGAGGCTAGTGTGCTGTGCCTCCGTCAAGCAGGGACACAGTGGAGATTCCAGGTGTTGAATTTGCTATGCCACATCCATGTGGCTGGTGTTTGCTGGAAGAGCGTTGGTGAGGACCTCTAACAGTAAGTGGGCATCAATAACAGACTGAGGGGAGCCTTATCTGCAGTGTCTGGACAATTTCACTGTCAACACTTTGTCGTGATCATTATGAGGGATTGAAGTGTCGTGCCAATACTGTTCAGAGATGCCCTCCCTCTGTGGGATACTGCTCTGCAATGTATTAGCTCACTCCGTCTGTTGGACAGCTCATATATGGCTGGTATACACCTGACAGGTGTCCTGTTGTGGAGGAGTCATGGGTATATTTGGGATAGCATGATCAATGCAAACCTTCCACATGCTCATAGAATGCAATTGTCAAGGATTATGCAGAGTGGCCCGTATACTCCCTCAGCATGGGTCCTTTGAAGTCTTCCACCCCAGTCTTCACAAGTGCAAAGTCTGCTTTTGATAAATACACTTTGTTTGCAGTGACAACCTTGCCTGGGGGTGGGGATGGGATATGGATGTCCAGGGAAAGGTGGGTATGGTCAGATATCAACAATGGTGGTCTCCCTCTGGTGTGGAATGAGTACCCATGTTGCAGATGGTCAGGTGCAATATGTATTCCCTCTTGTGGCTGTGGTGAGTGGTCCTGCCATAGCTCATGGACACACAAATTGTAGTGGCTGTAGGGTAATGTTGTAGAGGCCTGAGTAGTTCCCACACACAATATACCTGTACCTGACGTTAACAACTGGAATGGTGTATGTGAACACCTTCATATCTTGGCACTGTTCCCAGGGAAGCAAAGTGTGTGTCCTGGATGTGGAAGGGGTGGTCTGAACTGGTTGTGTTGTGTGTTACAGGTCCTGTGGTCACGAAGCATGGTATAAAACATAACCTGCCAGTGCTGATGTGCATATCTGACCCTGAAGTAGGTGGCTGCAAATGCATATATATGCTATCCCCCACCTGACAGGTAGTAATAGATGTACATACCTCTGTAGAAATAATGATGTCAGCACCCTATAAATACTGCAGGTGCAGAGCAGATGTCCAGTAATTCGGATAGTGTGCTCCGCTAATGCGTCTCCCTCAAGTGTCATAATATAGTTAGGTAGGGGTTTGAATCCTGCAAATGCTCAGTGTGTGTGTGTGTGTGTGAGCAGGGTTGGTGTGTGTGCAATTCTGTGTGAAAGAAATGTCCCTTTTGGCAACTAGGAGAACACACTACAGGATGCACATTCCCCTTTCTAAACACTGATGATGTCAGCACCCTATAAGTAAAGCCGGAGAAGAAAAACCTCCCAGTAATGCGAATAGAGCGCTCCGCTTATGCGTCTGTCTCGAGTGTCATAACATAGTTAGTTAGGGGTTTGAATCCTGCAAATGCTCAGTGTGTGTCTTTGGGGGAGGGGGTTAGTGTGTGTGCAATTCTGTGTGAGAGAAATGTCCCTTTTGGCAACTAGGAGAACACACTACAGGATGCACATCCCCCTTTCTAAACACTGATGATGTCAGCACCCTATAAGTACAGCCAGAGAAAGGAAATCTCCCAGTAATGCTAATAACGCACTCTGCTAATGCATCTGTTTTGAGTGTCATAGCATAGTTAGGTAGGGGTTTGAATCCTGCAAATGCTCAGTGTGTGTGTTTGGGGGAGGGGGGTTAGTGTGTGTGCAATTCTGTGTGAGAGAAATGTCCCTTTTGGCAACTAGGAGAACACACTACAGGATGCACATTCCCCTTTCTAAACACTGATGATGTCAGCACCCTATAAGTACAGCCGGAGAAAGGAAACCTCCTAGTAATGCGAATAGTGCGCGCCGCTAATACGGCCGTCTCAAGTGTCATAACATAGTTAGGTAGGGGTTTGAATCCTGCAAATCCTCAGTGTGTGTGTTTGGGTGAGGGGGGCTAGTGTGTGTGCAATTCTGTGTGAGGGAAATGTCCCTTTTGGCAACTAGGAGAACACACTACAGGATGCACATTCCCCTTTCTAAACACTGATGATGTCAGCACCCTATAAGTACAGCAAGAGAAGAAAAACCACCCAGTAATGTGAATAGCACGCTCCGCTAATGCATCAGTTTTGAGTGCCATAACATAGTTAGGTAGTGGTTTGAATCCTGCAAATGCTCGGTGTGTGTGGAGGGGGGTTAGTGTGTATGCAATTCTGTACGACAGAAATGTCCCTTTTGGTAACGAGGAGAACACACTACATGAAGCACATTCCTCTTTCTAAACACTGGTGATGTCAGCACCCTATAAGTACAGCCAGAGAAGAGAAACCTCCCAGTAATACAAATAGCACGCTCGGTTACTGCGTCTCGTACTAGTGTCATAACATAGTTAGGTAGGTGTTTGAATCCTGCAAGTGTGTGTGTGTGTGGGAGGGTAGAAGTAGGGTGTGTGCAATTACATGTGTGAGAGAACTGACCCTTTTGGCAACCAGTACAACACACCAGCTGCTGCATATTCCAATCTCTAAACAGAGATGATGTCAGCACCCTACAAGTACAGCAGAAGAGGGCAAATCTCCCAGTAATGCAAATACCACACTCTGCTACTGCATCTCTCACTACTGTCATAGCACAGTTAGTTATGGCTTTGAATTCCACAAATGCCACATGTGTTTTTGTCACACAGAATGCCCATGTGTGTGGGTTGTTGTTCACAATAATGCATGACATCGATTAAACCAGTAATGGCAATGCACACATATGATGTATGTGTGTGCAAACTACATATATATACCTGTGACCTTCAATAGTTCCCATGTCTGACGCCTGCCACATGTGAATACATGGTATTTGCACTGGATAACATTATGACTGTGGTTTTCTGTGCGGGTGCTGCATGTAGTATGTGTATATATAGTATGAGTTGTATATGGTATCATCCTAGCATCGAGGGATACACATCTGGTCTGGGGCATATAGTCTACATGTTGTTGATGAACAGGTGCTGCATGTTTTCACCTGTTGTGGGAGTGGTAACAAGTTGTTCCATAGCAATGCAGTGACTACATGCTAGGAACCTTTCAGCTAGGGTGTTGTAGCTACAGTAATTCATCAGCATTCAGTAATACTTCAGCATTCTTGGTGAGGGTATGATGCCAACCATGGTCAGGGTCATACCAGCCTGTGCCACATGCTCAGAGAGCCCTTCTATGTTTCCTATCATGTAGTCCAGGGAGGTACATCACAGGTCAGCCATAGTGGCATGGACAATGACTGAGTCATATGTGTCCATGCCCCTGACTGTCCTGTATGTTTGTGTTATGTGGTGGACCATAGTGCCCCACGGGCATATCACTGTGACCTTCACCTTGTCCAGCCTGGTGAGCGGGACCTCACTGTACCGGACAATAAAGGTACGCAACACAACTGTAGCAGGTGTGTTGTCTAGCCGTACAGGCTGTGACTGTTTGGCACACAGGATTTGTGTGCTATGTGTTGCACGTGCTGTGTTCCGGCTTAATGTATGCCTGTTTGCCAGCTGCAGAGGTGTCTGCTGCTCAGGGAGGATGCTATTCTGAGGCTCCAAGAATGCCCCAGTGTGTTCATGTGTTTGGATTGCTGTCAGTGTAGGTCTACATCAGACTGGTATTGTAGTCACTGTAGTATTTCATGCCACCTGACAGGTTATGCCAGTACTGGGTTCAGAGTGCTTAGTCCCCAGTTTGGCTATGTGGTTGCATCTCACACATGTGTTGTACGTTCATGGGTAGGGGAGAGGCTTGACTGTGTACATGTGGCAGCTGTGACATTGCCACATGACTCACATATTCCACAACTGTACCATAGAGGTGACTGACAAGTGACCTTTGCACATGCTACCATAGTATTGTGATTGCCATGGTGATTAACAGCACATAGGGCCAATGGGGAACAAGGTACAGAAGGTGAGTATGTGAGGGTGTAGTGCCTGTGATTAGTTAGCGCTGGCATATATGACTGCTCACGTGGTCAAATGCCAGGTAAGTCATATGCAATGTGTCACAGGCAACGTACATGTGAACAGGACAAACAGTGACGTTCTGTCAAGTGAGACATGGACATACGTATAGTAAGCTATGAAGATGTCACTAGGAATCCACAGAGGCTCCGTAAATCTGCATTGCAGGTGGAATCAGTGTTCAGGGTAACTGCAAGCAAACATGTATGCAAACAAAGCTACAGTAAGCAGGGCTGCATGTAGTCCATTGTACAACAAACAAGCTGTACCACTTCCAGTAGGTAACAGTGCAAATATGCAGGCACTATACACATGTACATGGAAATACACAGGTCAGATGGCCAGGGTCCAGTCTCAGTGCACACAAGTGTACAGACCATGTACCATCAGGATGTACAATAACCGGACAGAAACCCAGGTGCTCATACCTGCACTAATACACATGTCAAATAACAGACCCTGAGCCTTCACTCAGTGGTTCCATACTTAGTAGGATGTATGCTACCTGTCCTGCCACCACAGTATCCCTGACATTTATGGGGACTCTCCCTCCTGTGAAAGTTAGTTTTGTGTGTTGGGGCTATCTAGCATGGTATGAGGTGTGAGCTTGCAGTGCTAGGGTGCTCCTGTGTGTCCTGTACCAGTTGTGTAGTACTGCACACATATCAACATCCTCAAACATCCGCATTGCAGAGTCCAGTGTGGGCAACATGCCACTTTCAGTTTACATGTCCATCATTGCATATCAATACTTTCATTACCTTATCCCCTGTGCTACCTATGTATGTGGCCTTCTGTTGACATCCTTACCACCAGTATGCAAACATGTGCAGATGATACACTATGGTACTTACCATGGGTGTAGAAAACAGTACAAGACAATCATACCCTTACTGCATCAGGCATGCTGGGATATACCCACAATTATATCAGCACACTGTACTGTTAACAACATGATACTATTCTGTCTATGTAGTCACCCTGTGCATCAGCAACATGTTAACCTGTACCTGCACTGATGTTACAGATTGCAGGAGGTGGCACAGTTTCATCATATGCACAGGGTGTGAACTTGGTATGCCTGAGTCTGCCACTGATACCACCAATTGACATGTATGTGTATGTGTGTTGGTGAGGGACAGCAGTACAAGGTGGGGCAATGTTGATGCAGTGTGTGCGTGTATCACGGTAGCCCTAGGTGTTGTCAATTCGCATGTGTGTATGGATGCACATAGTTCCACCTCATGGCTGCCATATACCGGTGTTTGTGGACAGCCACAGACTGTACCTGCCAGGTCATACAGATCAGTGTCTCTGGCCACGGACACGGTACCTGTGCCTTGCAGGGGTGCTACGGACCATATCTGGTACCAATCCAGACTGGTTACTGTCATCAGAAGCAGGTGTTCATTGACTGGACACAGATCCCTGTTGGGCCTGTCCAGAGCCACGTGCACGTGGTCTCCTGGGGCGGTCTGATGACAGCACAGACCCAGCATTGCTGGGGCTGCTGCTGGTACTATGGGGGCGGCCGTGGCCCTGTTGTCATCTGCAATGACTGCCAGCTGCTGCTGTTGCTGGCATACGCCCACGTCGACACCTCAGCCGTCCACCATTGCCCTGGCTCATGGACATGTAGTTGTGGAACTGATCTAATATGTCCCCACAACGTCTGTCTATGACATTGGTGAAATTACGGATGGCAGCCACAATATCACGCATACTGTCACTCATGGCTGTGTGACATGCTGTCAGCTCCCTCAGACCCTGTCTGGTGTACCGTTCCATACGTGACTGTGCCTGCATGACAGCCCAAAACATAGCTGAGGTTGTAAGACCTCTGTGGGCATGTCTGACAGGGGCAGTACGCCCACGGATGCTCCCATGAGAACCCCTGGACATCTGTCTGTGTGGTACCATCTCAGGGCCATGCCCATGGCTGCTGTGTGGGGAAGCATGTGCCCCAGATACCACATTACCCTGGTCAATGCCCACTGTATCCTGTCCATCACCTAGGGACATTGGTGACAAAGGATGTATTGGCAGGATGACTGTGCACATTGATGGGGTTGACAGCTGTGTACTGTCAATTTGCTGACCAATGACGGACCCTGGCACACCTTCCTGTGCCATTACACAGATATCATCATTATCACTACCTGTGGCACCTGATTCAGGTTCCCTGCTGCATGACATCAGAGCAGCACCAGAACCTGTGGGAGGGAAACAGGATACACAGTTTACAATGTCTACACAATGTTACCAGTGATGCACACATGCACACATGCACACATGCACACATGCACACATGCACACATGCACACATGCACACATGCACACATGCACACATGCACACATGCACAAAGGTGCACACATGCACACAGATGCACACAGATGCACACAGATGCACACTTGCACACTTGCACACTACTCAGTATGCGAGATATCAACACACAGACACAGACACACCTGCATGCATACACAGAGCACTACTGATTGAGCCTAATATTACTATTACTATCAAGACTATTAAAGGTATTGTTAATACACACTCACCAGCATGGATAGGCTGCATTGCTGTTACACCGGAGGGACCTGCAGAAGTGAGGAAATTAATGTCAGTGGGCACAACTGTGCCATTGTTACTGAGTATGATACAGGTCAGTAGTACAACAGTTGCCTTTCACAGGTCAGCTGCTGATATTGAGAATATCACACTTGCACATTAAATACTATGATGACAGCTACAAACCAAGGACACACCTCACACATGCATTAACTACCAGTGTACACAACAGTCAACTATACATATGGCATATTACCTGCACGCTTGTAGTCATGGTGCTGTGTGGCTCCAGCCTCCATCATAATACAGGTCTGCTGCTGTTGTTGTTGTTGGTGGGCTGGAGCCACAACACTTAGGAGTAGTCCCTCCAGTCTGGTGAGTGAGGGATGTATAGCCACACCACCACCTGTGGCAACCTGTTGCCTGTGGATATCCGACACACGCTGATGGACATTTCTGATTAAATCACTGCAGTGATGTCGTACCTGCTCATATGTCCTATTATGCGTGCCTATGTCATTTACCCAATGGACCAGGTCTTGCCACAGTGCAGCCCTCTCCAGCTGATTCTGGCTGGTGCGGGAAAAGAGTATTGCAAAATCCCGCACCAGGCTCTGGTGTATTTCCTTATCCTCAGCTGCAGAGTATGCCGGGTTGCGCTGGTGAACCATGGTCCTGAAAAAGACAATAAAATGATATCAGCAAAATATGTCAGCAGAATTTGGCACACATACTGCACATGCTACTTGATTGTTGTGATACATCATATCCCCCATATATAGCATCTGTCTGTCTATTGGTGGATACACATGTAAATGGCCAGGTATCAGTGCTCAGCCAACAACTGTGCAACAGTACCTGGCACACTCCATACGACATACTACCAAACCCCAGCAGTCAGCACACTGATTCAGGTCCAAAGCATCTCCTCACTCTGGGTGTTTGTATCGAGGTACTGTATGGGGAACATCATCAACTACTGTGATCTGACCACAAACTAATTGCCCTGGATATACATATCCCACCTCCACCACCAGCACAAATGACTACAGTGAATAACATTCCAAACGCAAACTTTACACTTCTTAAGACTGAGATGGTATCCTTTAAGCCAACTAGGCCAGTGAAAGCCACAACCCACAATGCTGACTCCTTCACAAATGATTTCTACGGACATCTCCGAGAATGCATGGATCATGCAATCCCATATAAGACCAAGACACTCTCCACAAAGGGAAAGCATCCTGTCTGGTGGACCCCAGCCATAAACAGATTGTATAACAAAAGATGGAAGCTACTGCAAGACAGAGCATAATTCCATAAAGGGAAGGCATGTCTGATCAGCACTAGTAAAGAGCTATGTTCTCTCATACAAACATCCATGGGCAACTTTGAGAGGGAAATCACCAGGGACACTACAGATAACCACAAGGCCTTCTTCAGTTGTTAGAAACCTGGTCAGAAACCCTCCAATATGCTCATAGTTAGTACACAACAACAAATAATTCACTGAACCCACAGATATTGGTAACATTGTGGCAGACAGGTTCAGTGCAATTTTCCCCCCTCCCTCTCCCTCAAATGAAGACATACTTATCCCAGCTGAATGTAACCTCCCTGTCATCACAGATGTCCAGGTGAGAGCCGCCCTCAGAAAAGCAAAAAACACAGCATCAATGGGACCTGATGGTATCCCCGGTTGCATGCTACATGAACTGCAAGAGGAGCTAAACCCGCATATAGAAGTGCTATGTAACACTAGCCTGACTACAGGATATGTACCTGTACACTGGCGTACAGCAGCAGTGGTTCCACTCCACAAAGGAGGCACCTCTACATACCAATACAATACAACACAATACAATACAATACAATACAATACAATACAATACAATATGCTATTGCCCCTGGGACTACAGCAGCATACTGTTCTGCTACCCTGACCCTTGTGACACATGTGATGTGATGGTACCTGCTCCTGTCAAACAGTTACACAGGGTGACTCATATGGCATATTACCTATCTGACTAACATTCAGCAGGGGTATGTGTGACATGTACTCATGGGGAGTCTTGCTTCTTAACGCTGTGTGGGTTATTGCAGGGTATGTCTTATCTGTGGGTAGGAACCTGTACCTCTGCCATGTGCTCTCTACTGCGGTGTCAAGGACTACACACAGTGGTCATTTAGATTGTGGATGGTGTGAGTTGTTACTATGGTTGTTGGACAGCTGTCATGGGTGTGACTTAAGTATGTAAATCCAGGAGTGGTAACCTCTGTGTGGGTAGTATGTGTGCACTCTGTGGTGTTGTCAGTCACTGTGCATTGGTAATGTGTTTCAGTGCATTGTCACAGTGTCGTACATGTCACTGTGTCCTTCTCCATATCTGTAGCTGTCATGTGAGGTACATACCATGGCAGACATTGTGTGGTGTGGAGGAGTACACTGACCTACATGTCCATAGCTGACACACCATGTCTGCTGACACATACCATGTACAGGTATTCCAGGAATAGTGTGCCACTGTGACTATCATTGGGGGGCTTATTGTACATGTTTATGACCCTGTTCACCCCTGACACATGCAGTGGTGGGCAGCCAATCACATATCTGGTGGTTACTGGTGTAGGTGATTTGAAATGGGGTATGGTACTCCAGTTTCAACACTGGTGTTCACTCCATGCCTTTGTCACCAGGCACCTGTTGCAATACATCTGTACACATGTGCCTCACTCAGAATATCTCTCTCTCTCTCTCTCTATACATATATATATATATATATATATATATATATATATATATATAAATGTATATATGTTTATATATATATATATATATATATATATATATATATATATATATATATATATATATATATACATGTCTATATATTGCTATAGATATGGAGGGGGAGTGTGACAGAGAGGGGTGAGAGTGACACAGGGGGTGGGACAGGGAGTGCGAGATAGTCATATACAGTCATATCTGTAGATAGTCAGATCTGTCTTTCTATGTATATGTATCTACATATATCTATATCTGTATGTGTGTATTATATATATATGTTTGTACATATTCTATCTACATCTGTCTATCTATTCCTACATCCCTCTCTATCTATGTATACATATATGCATATTATATATATATATATATATATATATATATACATACATACATATATTGACATACATACGTATCGATATGATAGATAGGTATATCAACATGTTTGTTTACAAAACTGTATACACACACTAACATACTGCTAAACATACATAACTGTGAAACCTACATTGTACATTGCACTACAACCTACATTCAACCTACATTGATATGTGCACATAGATGCCCTCACATACATATGTATGTACAGCCTTCACTGATAGTTGCTGTATGTCCCCTGCCTATGCACATCTTCATATACATATAGATACAGACCAATGACACATATGGAGGGTTCACAGTATGTAGACTTTTAAAGTATTACTTTACATTACCTGTGTTTGTCACAGCTGCTTGCATTGCCATTTGGATCGGTGTCCTGCTGCTGCTGCTCCAGTTGACAACAGATGACAGCTTTCTAGTAGGTTTTGTTAATAAGTGTTTTTGTTTGTGTTTCTCTCTCTCTCTCTCTCTCTCTCTCTCTCTCTCTCCCTACCTCCAGAGGGTGCAATGAAAGTATTGCATGTGTGGACTGGGAGTACAGCATGCTTTTGTAGGTATCTGCATATGTCCATGTGATGGCCTCTGCACCAATTGTTAGCCAGCATTTGCTAATTGCATGCAGCCAGTCGTGTACTGATTTCAGTTCTCACTGCGATTTCAGGACAGTGGTATAAAAAGGTATGTGAGATAGGCGTAGCCCTTTCAGATTTTAAGGGCAGGGACCATGCTGGTATGCTGTGGACACTGTTCCATGAGTGTAAAGGTTAGTATCTCTCTCATATTTCCAGCTGTGTTGTAGATTAACATTTCTCCATTCATTTCTCCAGTTTCCTGTACTAAGTGTGTATGTACACTGACACCTAAGACTACTATAACTGTTAATGTGGGTGTGTGTGCTTTCCTGTTGGACATGTGGTGTAACTGGTATATAGCAGTGGCTCTTGCACTTTGTTGCTATGGCTTCATTATTTGCCCTTTACATTCACTACTTGTATGCCTGCTAGGTGTCTTGACTGTAGTGTGTTGCTGTGGCTTTCCTATCTTCCATGTACATTCACACCTTGGAATGCTTGCTATATCTGATAGGGTATTACTGCATGCAGTGTGGTCTGGCCATGGTGTTGGCCTTAACATCTATTAGGGTATTTCAGTATGCTGCTGAGCAGGCCCCAGAGACTCTCAGGCACATCTTTTATCTGCCTCATGGAATGGTACATATCAGTGGGGTACACCCATTAAATTGTCTGGTATTCTGCAGTTGTGACTGTGGGTTAGCATGAGCATATGTATTACTACACTATTTCTGCCGTGCAAGTGGTGCATACTTTCAATACTTCATAGTCACCATTGCATGTGTTGTAACACCTTTCTGCCTACTGTTTGTACATTTCACAGGGAGTCTGTGGGGCATCCCTGTAACTCAGTCACTGTTGCTATGTCTAGGCTCTTAACTATTCAAATATGGCTCATACCTCTCAAGTGTACAGATATTTGCAGGATGTCCACATTTTTGCCTCATATTTTGGTCCATATCTCATAAAACAGCTTTTTCTGGCAAATCACTCAGGGCTCAAGTCAGACTATAGTGACAAACATTTCCCAGTTTCAGACTTCGTACCCTTCCAAAATCCAAAAATAATGCAAAACCTGTTACTTCCTCTCAACTGTCTATGTTTGTCGGACAATATTTGAAATGTGTCCCTGTTTTTGGGCCTTTGCTCCACATTTTTATTACTTAGTCCAGATGTCTTGCTGTAAGAGGTCAGGGGTATGGGCAGTGATTATCCTGCTGTGAGTATGTGTGTGGCTTGCAAGGTGCTAAAGTGACATTATTACCTACTAGCTACCAACTAGCATGGATGTTTCTGTTCACACAGTACTATTATAGAAATCCACTACGTTTGACAGTAAATATACATGACATGCTTTGTGTACTACACATCCTATATTCCCTTTCCATTCATTCCTACTATTTGCATGATATATTTATTGTAGCACAATGTTCTTATATAGCAGTCATGGCTTAGTGGTAAGTCATGCAGACTACTGTTTCCAAGGTCCTGGGTTCGGGACTGACAGTGGGATTTTATTTTGCTTTTGAGCAGACTACAGGCCTTGTCATTCAGAGTGACTAAGGCACTTTTAAGCAGTTGTAAACAGGTTAGCGCTGGTTTGCGCGGAGCTCACGAATGCGCAACGGCTTAACTCATACACACACGCTATACCGCTTACAACAGCTTAAAAGTGCTTTGCTTCAAGACACCCACGCTAATTTCTTTGAAAGAAATGAAAATGAGGAGACAGGAAAGTGGTGAAAAAGGTGTCACAAAGAGGGTAGGACAGTAGGGAAACAAGCTCGGGTTTTGCAGGAGGGATGTAGGTAAGGCCCATAGCTGCCCATTTCTTCATCAGCAACAGCTGTGCATATGTTTGTAATTTGGTGATATTTGAAACCTTCCACCCTTGAGAGAGGTGTAAGGACAAATAATAATACTTGTTGTACAGCCAATTGTAATTGATAGTTTCCATGTCCAGCAGACATGTGTGCAAAATGGGCAGCTATGTATGGGGCGTAATTTTTTTGTGGGTACAGAGTGCCTTTTTTTTTTTTTCAGGTGAGAGTGGTATGTCAGGTACAGGAAGTCAGTATAGCTGGGGAGGTAGGTTGGGTAGGTTAACAGACAAGACAAACAAGACGCATACAGGGGCGGTGTATGACACATGTGGGGGGGGTTACACAATTGACAGGGACGGATGTTTGGATATCTCGAGCCCATGAGCCCAGAGATGGCAACAGTGGAACTGAGATCCCCACCCATGGGCAGTTGCCACTGTGCCTTCACTACTAGGACGGGCTGTGCTGGGGGCTGTGTAGGCTGGGCAGCAGGCACGCCTGTGAGTTGTGCCACCCGTGCCTCAAGCTGGCGTAGGGGCCCAAGAACAGCGTCCCGGATCTCCCTACGCACCATAGTCCAGACACTATTGGAGGGTGAGTGGATGTTCTCCTCTGGCCACACTTGCAGAGGGGGTCGAGCCCCATCCCCTGCAGCGCTTCCACCCGCAGGTGGCACAGGGCCACCAGAGGAGGGCCCGGCCTGGGCACTACTGCCAGGTGCACTCGCCAGCTGAGGAGGGAGAGGTGGGCCCGCTGGAACCCGCCTTCCCTCGCCCCTATGTTTTGCATTATGTTATGACAGTTTGGGTTAGTAACGTACAATACCATTCACAATTAGTTGTAACACCATGCATTAGTATTCCCATTAACCAAACACCCATATATTCAAACCATTGAACAGCAAGCATAACACATGCATAATTTGAACAGCAATACACAATCCAACAACATGCAGGGTTGATTGATGGCAACAGGCCATCAGGTTTGGATGTATGAACAGGGCAGATGCATCAACGTACATGCAAATATGTATGAACCAACAGGACAAATGTCCAGGGGTGTTAATTGTGATTGCACATAACAATTTCACGTGGAATGGATTATATGTGGTTATAGGGTAGGGTGAAGAAAATTTAATTAACAACTTCAAATACCAATACATATGCTGTACATTTCTACTAGCTGCAGATATATACACACTATGGTTCTGCCTACAGTTTCCTATGTGATAACTACTTCAGGTTGGTGATAGGAATGTTACTGCTACATC
This sequence comes from Protopterus annectens, assembly GCF_019279795.1. Classification (NCBI taxonomy): domain Eukaryota; kingdom Metazoa; phylum Chordata; order Ceratodontiformes; family Protopteridae; genus Protopterus; species Protopterus annectens. The sequence goes on from NC_056745.1 coordinate 457,335,540, forward strand.
AATCAATAGTGGCTAAGCTACAATAGTGAACTGTTTTTGTATGCTGATTTAGTAATTAATGCTAATATAAACCCTGTCATGGGTGTGACTTAAGTATGTAAATCCAGGAGTGGTAACCTCTGTGTGGGTAGTATGTGTGCACTCTGTGGTGTTGTCAGTCACTGTGCATTGGTAATGTGTTTCAGTGCATTGTCACAGTGTCGTACATGTCACTGTGTCCTTCTCCATATCTGTAGCTGTCATGTGAGGTACATACCATGGCAGACATTGTGTGGTGTGGAGGGGTACACTGACCTACATGTCCATAGCTGACACACCATGTCTGCTGACACATACCATGTACAGGTATTCCAGGAATAGTGTGCCACTGTGACTATCATTGGGGGGCTTATTGTACATGTTTATGACCTTGTTCACCCCTGACACATGCAGTGGTGGGCAGCCAATCACATATCTGGTGGTTACTGGTGTAGGTGATTTGAAATGGGGTATGGTACTCCAGTTTCAACACTGGTGTTCACTCCATGCCTTTGTCACCAGGCACCTGTTGCAATACATCTGTACACATGTGCCTCACTCAGAATATCTCTCTCTCTCTCTCTATATATATATATATATATATATATATATATATATATATATATATCTATATGTATATATGTATATATATATATATATATATATATATATATATATATATATATATATATATATATATACATGTCTATATATGGGTTCATGTTACACCGTCGACAACTGACTACATCGACAACCAGCCCGGTATCATGAATTTCACGAAACCGCACAGCATCAAAACTTTAAATAACCGACACTGACTCCATCGACAACGCGCTACACCGACAGCGCGTATTACAGCTAACAGGTATTAACATATGTTGAGTGGGGGATGTAGTTATAATGTCAGACTGAGTGACATAAGTTTATAAATAGTGGTAAGTCATGCAGACTACTGTTTCCAAGGTCCTGGGTTCGGGACTGACAGCGGGATTTTATTTTGCTTTTGAGCAGACTACAGGCCTTGTCATTCAGAGTGACTAAGGCACTTTTAAGCAGTTGTAAGCAGGTTAGCGCTGGTTTGCATTGAGCTCACGAATGCGCACTGGCATTTAGCTCTGCGCACACACGCGCATACCCACTTACAACAGCTTAAAAGTGCTTACTCTTGCGCACACCCGCGCTAATTTCTTTGAGAGAAATGAAAATGGGGAGACAGGAAAGTGGTGAAAAAGGTGTCACAAAGAGGGTAGGACAGTAGGGAAACAAGCTCGGGTTTTGCAGGAGGGATGTAGGTAAGGCCCATAGCTGCCCATTTCTTCATCAGCAACAGCTGTGCATATGTTTGTAATTTGGTGTGACATTTGAAACCTTCCACCCCTGAGAGAGGTGCAAGGACAACAATAATACTTGTTGTACAGCCAATTGTAATTGACAGTTTCCATGTCCAGCAGACATGTGTGCAAAATGGGCAGCTATGTATGGGGCGTAATTTTTTTGTGGGTACAGAGTGCCCTTTTTTTTTTTTTTTTTTTTCAGGTGAGAGTGGTATGTCAGGTACAGGAAGTTGGTATAGCTGGGGAGGTATGTTGGGTAGGTTAACAGACAAGACAAACAAGATGCATACAGCGGTGGTGTATGACACATGTGTGGGGGGTTACACAATTGACGGGGACAGATGTTTGGATATCTCGAGCTCATGAGCCCACAGATGGCAACAGTGGAACTGAGATCCCCACCCATGGGCAGTTGCCACTGTGCCTTCACTGCCTAGGACAGGGCTGTGCTGGGGGCTGTGTAGGCCGGGCAGCAGGCACGCCCGTGAGTTGTGCCACCCGTGCCTCAAGCTGGTGTAGGGGCCCAAGAACAGCATCCTGGATCTCCCTACGCACCACAGTCCGGACACTACAGAGGGTGAGTGGATGTTCTCCTCCGGCCACACTTGCAGAGGGGGTCGAGTCCCATCCCCTGCAGCACTTCCACCCGCAGGTGGCACAGGGCCACCGGAGGAGGGTCCGGCCTGGGCACTACTGCCAGGTGCACTCGCCAGCTGAGGAGGACGAGGTGGGTCTGCTGGAACCCGCCTTCCCTGTCGTCCTATGTTTTGCATTATGTTATGACAGTTTGGGTTAGTAACATACAATACCATTCACAATTAGTTGTAACACCATGCATTAGTATTCCCATTAACCAAACACCCATATATTCAAACCATTGAACAGCAAGCATAACACATGCATAATTTGAACAGCAATACACAATCCAACAACATGCAGGGTTGATTGATGGCAACAGGACATCAGGTTTGGATGTATGAACAGGGCAGATGCATCAACATATATGCAAATATGTACGAACCAACAGGACAAATGTCCAGGGGTGTTAATTGTGATTGCACATACCAATTTCACGTGGAATGGATTATATGTGGTTATAGGGTAGGGTGAAGAAAATTTAATTAACAACTTCAAATACCAATACATATGCTGTACATTTCTATTAGCTGCAGATATATACACACTACAGTTCTGCCTACAATTTCCTATGTGATAACTACTTCAGGTTGGTGATAGGAATGTTACTGCTACATCAATATACATTTTCATTTTTATTCATACACATTCACATCTGACTCTGTTCAGCTACATCATCCTGCTACATTTGCTTTATATAGCTATAGACAACTGTGGATGTTTGGTATTTCAGACAACCATACTATCTGCATATTGCAGACTGAGAGCAACATATCCAGATTTTGGGACACACATTCCAGCTGCAGTGCCATTTTCAACACATGTTACTGTTTGGTTCTGCCTGTCACATTCATTTCTTTCTGTAGTGACTGCAGTATACTTTATTCAGGAATTATTAATACTTTATTGGTGGATTCATACCTCTTTCTCACACTCTCTCACTTGTTTTATTTTTACAATTCAGGATGGTACTTAATTCTAGGCTTTATTGACATGTTTTACCTGTAGTTATAACAATCCTTTCCAACAGTCTCACTTCTGTCATGTTTCTGTATTTCAACAGGGATATATTTCACACATGTGTTTTACTCAGCTTCTGCAGCTGCACTTTTCAGCCTGCTGCAGGTTATGTACTATTATATTACAGGTGGGACATCTTTATTTCAGACTTGTTTCATTTTTATGTTTGGATTACAGGCTGCATCACACTTTTGTAATCAAGCAATACTTGCAAACCCTCTTACACTGTTACTTGCACATTTTATTAATTAATGACTACACTGCACTCTTTTGCTAACTGTCATACTTATATATTTATTTACAGTTACAGGGAGAGAATTACTGACCTGCCTGGTGGCGCAACCGTGCCAGCCTATCGCCATAGGCTCGACGGTTCGCAGAACGGACACCTGCAGCTGTAATATAAATAAAGTAATATTGGAATACACATCTCCATAATATCAGCTAGGTTAATTTCTTACATAAATAATTACATGTAACTTACTCAGTAGTGGGGCGTTGGGCATTTGCCGGGCCTCCTGGATCCAACGGTTCAGTTGGTCCTGCTTCCGTCTCTTCAGGTCTGCATGGTGGTGACGGACCTGCTCACCAGTCCTTGGTATTCCTGTGGTACTGGTGAGATCATGAGCCAACCCGTCCCACGCCTCAGCCTTATATGCTCCCCACAGGACCTGGCCCTGCATGAGTTGGGCCTCATGATTATGGACGAGGAGCCAAACCATATATTTGGACTCCTCAACGCCCCACCTCTGTGCTCGGAAGCAACTGCCCTCACCTACACTTGACATCCTGGCTGCAAGTCTGTTCTACAATCGGTTATGCTGTGTATTCCCACCTATGGGGCTTATATATGCCGTTTTTCCCCGCACTTATCTGTGATGGGCCATTTTGGAATTGCATCAGCTTCACAAAACCTGCTTTGTCATGCTCCTCTTTCTATTCATTCCTATATATATGGTATTACTGCATTTCTAAGTGCAACTGTCATGGCTTAGTGGTTCAGTACTTTGACTATGGTGCATGGTATCCTGGGTTCGAACCTCGCCATTGCTTTTTATATTTTATGACTGTCTACACAGGCTAGGAGGTGTGTCTGTGTAAAGGCAGTTTTGATACAACTTGCTCAACGTTGCCCATCGGTTAGCTTGTTGGCGCGGTGCGCAGCTCCGCGCAAATGGGTCACGCTGGCTTACGCGTGGTTTGGCTGTCAGCACGCATATTACGCTCAACTCAGCTACAGGCACAAAGTTTCAGCATGTTAAAACACTGCTCAACCCCAGGCACTCATTTTACACCTGTTAAACCACTGCTCACCTACGGGCACTCATTCTACACCTGTTAAAACACTGCTCACCTATGGGCACTCATTTTACAACTGTTAAACCACTGCTCACCTACAGGCAGATATTCTCAACTTGTTAGACTGTAGCTCAGCTATGGGCACATCTCACATTTTTTTTTTATTTTTTTATCTCACATTTCTTCAAAATACATGGCCCATTTCATTACATTTTACATAAAATATAATTTTATATATGTAGATATATGTCAGGGACTTGTTTCGTGCTTATTTCACTAAATATAAAAATTGATGTTGTGGGGGCTCGAACCATGACTGCCTCCTCTTCAGCAGACATCTCTACCACTACGCTGTTGCTTCATAGGTTCATAGGTTCATAGGTTCATACTAGGCTATCTGCCCTAGGGCATTTATAAGCCTAGCCAGAGTGTGTTTGGCTTTCGCCACCCATTTTAAATTAATTTTGCTATGCCTTTTTTTGAGGTTAGTATACTGTGCCTCTGTCTAACAGTGACACAGAAGTGATAGCTGGGGTAAACCTACAATCTCCCATCCACTCATCAAGATTCCTCTTGAAGAGAGTCAATGTGGGACTCTGCCTAACCTGGACTGGGATTTTATTCCAGAGTGAAGGGAGCCTCTGGGTTATGAATCTGTCCTCCAGCACGTCCTATTTATTTCAGTGCTGAGGTTCAAGTCTCTCGCGCCAGAGCTCGATGGGATTTGATTTTCTGAGGTGCAGCATGTCCATTAATTCCGGGTTGGACATGGCTTTATACGTCAGGCACAGATCGCCTCTGAGCAGGCGGTATGCCACTGAGTAGAGCTGGAGTTTCTTTAATTGGGCAGCATATGGCATCTGTTTGAGCCCTTTGATCCTCTTGGTGAGGTACTTTTGGGGTCTTTCCAGTTGCTGCAGGTGTCCGGTAAGGTACATCCCAAAAGGGCATTGTACTCAATTATGGGCCTGATGAGGATGAGTAAAGAGGCGATGACCTCCCTGATCTAGATGTGAATCCCTTCATGATTAGGTGGGCTATATAAAATGTTTTTCTAACCACTTTGGCGTGGTTGTCAAATGAGAGACTGCTATCAACTTGGGTCCCCAGGTCCCTAATGACTTCTTCTGTACTTAATGGATTACCACCTATGTGGTAATTTGTGCACTTTTTTTTGCCAAAGGGGATGACTATACACTTTTTGGCGTTTAGCTTGAGGCCGTGACTCTGGCACCAGTTGTCTGTTTCTATGAGGCCCTTTTGGAGGATGCTTGTGTCGGCTGGAGAGTTGATTATGGCGCCCAGTTTGCAGTCATCTGCGAACTTGGTCAGCCACAGTCCTTCCGTATTGGCCTGTACCACCGAGAAATATATACCGAACAAGAGAGGTCCCAGGACTGAGCCTTATGGGATGCCACTTGTAACTGGTTTGGAGTCTGACATGGCTCCAGCAATTCTAACCATGTGGGTTCTGTCCTTGAGCCAGTTTGCAACCCATCTAGTGACATAGGGGTTTATATTTAAGCTGGTGAGCTTATCTATAATGCCCGAGTGGGGTATTGTATCAAAGGCTTTTGCGAGGTCCAGGTAGGCTGTGTGGACCACCTTCCCCTCGTCAATGGCCTTGGTGACTGTTTCAAAGAAATCGACCAGGTTTAAGAGGCAGGATCTGCCCTTAACAAAGCCAAACTGGGTAGGATCCAGTGTCTGTACGTCCCCAATATCTTTATTTATGAGGTCCATGATGATCCTTTCCATAACTTTGCAGACCAAGCTAGTCAGGCTTATGGGGCGATAGTTTCCAGGATCCGTTGAGGCACCACCTTTGTGGAAAGGGACCACTGTTGCTGTACGCCACTCTTTGGGTACATATCCTGTAGTAAGGCTAAGATTGAACAGTAGTTTTATGTTTGGGTTTAGCTCTTCTTTGAGTTCATGTAGGACGCAGCCCGGGACACCATCTGGTCCCATTGATGCTGTGTTTTTTGCTTTGGTGAGGGTGGCTCTTACCTGAGCATCTGAGATGTCAGGGGGGCAGCACTCTGTTGGGATAGATATTTGCCCTTTTGGTGGGGACAGGGTGGAGAAGTTTACACTGAACCTGTCAGCTAGGATGTTGGCAATGTATGTGGGCTCGGTGTATTTTTTGTCATTTTGGACTAATTCTGAACATATCTGGGAATTCCCGCCCAGGTTCCTAACATAACTAAAGAAAGCCTTGTGATTATCCTTAGTGTCCTGTGCAATTTTTCTCTCGAAGCTGGCCTTAGACGATTTTATGTGTGCCCGTAGTTTTTTGCTAATACTGATCAGAGATGCCTTACCTTTTTGGGATTTTGCTCTATCATGTAGTAGCTTCCTCCTTCTATTGTATAGTTTGTTTATGGCTGGGGTCCACCAGACAGGACGTCTGCCTTTAGAGGATTGGGTCTTGGTTTTATTTGGGATTGCATGATCCATGCATTCCTGAAGGTGTTCATAGAATGTGTTTATAAAGGATTCTGTGGTCTGGGCCGTATTTTCCATAGGCCCGGGGGCTTTGAAGGATTTCTCGGTTTTGAGGCATGTGAAATTTGCTTTAGAGAAGTTTTTCACTGTGGTTTTCTGGGCAGGGTGGGGTCGGGATGTGAATATCCAGTGAGATTAGTTTATGGTCTGATCTTACCAGTGAGGGATACACTTCTGGTCTGGAGCATAGTGTCCCCATGTTGGTGATGATCAGGTCCAGTATGTTTTCCCCTCTTGTGGGAGTGGTAACAAGTTGTTCCATAGCATTTGAGTTTATAAATCTAGGAACCTTTGGGCTAGGTGTTGGAGCTAGAGTAATGCTCCCAGTCTATGTTTGGGTAGTTGAAGTCGCCCAATATAATGGTGTTTGGAGAGACCTTCATATTTTCCAGTATTCTCAGGAAGGCCAAGTGGGGTTCCTGTGTTTGGGAGGGTGGTCTGTAGCAGGCTATAAACTGGAAGGCAGTTTTACCCACTGTTAGTTGCACATGGATAGTCTCTGATGCTTCGTGCTGTGCCACCAACCTGGAAGTGTGGGTATCTGTGACGAATATTGATACTCCCCTCCTTTTGTGGTTCGGTCCAAGTTTTGGGGAAAAGCATGGTATGAGGTATAACCTAGTAGTGATGGGGTGCTCTCGGGAGCCTTGAACCAGGTTTCTGTTACTGCACAGATATCGATGTTCTCCATGCTAAGGAGAGTTTAGTGCATGCATCTTGAGGTTTAGACTTCTGGCGTTGAGTAGCATTACTCTTAGTTTCTTATCCCTTGTGATACCTATGGAGGTGGGTTTGTCTTTTGAGCCTTGCCTAAAAAGGCACTATGGGATTAGCAAGAGCCTTTGCCAATATCCGAAAGCCCAGGGTGGGTGCAAGCCGTCCCTAGCGAAGCATTGTGGCTTGTCGAGCATGTCATCCCAGGCTGACAGGCATTGGATCCCCTTTGAATGACACCAACACTTAAGCCAATTGTTGAAATTGATCATCTTGTCTTCATATTGTGGCATCATTCTTGGTGAGGGTAAGATGCTACTCAAGGTCAGGGTCATACCGGCCTGGGCTACATGCTCAGAGAGCTCTTCTATGTCTCTTTTAATGTAGTCCAGGGAGTGCGTCTCAGGTCATTCACACCAGCATGGACAATGACTGAGTCATATTTGTACTTGCCTTGGAGTGACCTGAGTGCTTGTGTTATGTGGCGGATCCTAGCGCCTGACAGGCAGCTCACCGTGACCTTCTCCTTGTTCAGCCTGGTGAGCGGGACGTCAGTGTGCCTGACGATAGAGTCACCTATTACAAGTGTATCAGGTGTGTTGTTTAGCCTTAAGGGCTGTGACTGTTCGGCACACTGGCTTTGTGAGCTATGTGTTGCTTCTTGGCTTACTTTGCATATTTAGTTCTTATATGCTTTTCCACTGACTGCTAACTGTGGCTAAGCGACGGGCACGCCCGCGCAAATGAGCGCACTCACGGGCAAACATCTTTACAACTTAAAAAAAATATATAAGATGTTCATTTATACATTTTATGTTCATAGTCTGTGGGGGCATGTGTTGTGTTGTGTTTATTCACATTTACACGGACTCTGTCGTGGGGGTTTACTTTCGGGACTTTTACTCTTCTGGGGGCGTGTCCGTTTGCAGGGCACGCCCTACGGACATGCCCCCTACTGTCTTCCACGGACCGTGTTAGCCTTAGGTGTGATTCAGCATGCCCTCATGCATATGCAGGACATGTTGACGTCACACCGTTTAACTGCAGCCTCCGTGTAAGCCTTGTAACTCTTACATGGAGGCTTCGTGAATCCTGCCCTTAGTCTTTTCTCTGTGGATTTGCATCCTCACCAAGGAGTTATACTTTATTAAGGAAGCATGTTGGGGGGGGGTGTCGATTGGTGACTTGCCCCCTTGCAAAAGCATTATTTTATTAAAGTACCTTGTCATATTAGGTAGTGTACTTTTGATATATATATATATATATATATATATATATATATAATTTATTTGTAAACATAGCAACATGTTATTTACTGTTGCAGACCAACCTGGCATCTATTTACAAATGCTACGGCATGAATCCTTCTGTCAAGTCCTGCAGATGGGATTAGAGGAAAAGCAATAAAGAGTGGCAGTGTATTTTACTTTTTCCTAAAAAGACAATATCCTGAAGAAATATTGCCATTAGTGTATTAATTAGCATTGCTCGTAAATGGCTGATTATTAATTTGGTGCTGAAACAGTTAACGTTCTGAAAGGGTAACTACAAAGGGCTAATATTAGAGGGGGAAACTACAAGAAGCTGAAAGTGACATTAGGTGGTAAATCATCTGTAATTCTGCAAGAAGCTGGGGTAATAAATTAAAAACTAGGAAAAAATGAGAATCTGACTTGACTCAGCTCCTGTAACAGCTGTTAATAAATGTGTCACATCCGATTAATAAGAAGGCGGTAGGACTGTAGCAGGACTTCTTTAAGCATTTAGATTTCTATGAACTGGTCTTTACTATTTCAAGATTACTTGCTATAAACAAGATTTACCACTGTTTTACTTAAGTTTAATTATCCTAGCTCACTGTCTTTACTATTAATGCTAAAGTATTACATGTTACAGAGCATAAACTATACTATTCATGTTGGGAATTAGCTTAATAGTCAATAGTGGCTAAGCTACAATAGTGAACTGTTTTTGTATGCTGATTTAGTAATTAATGCTAATATAAACCCAAAATAAATACTATTCTTTGCATTTTTAATCTTTATTATGCCACTGTGTTTTCATAGGAAGTATGAAAGGAGTCTTAGTGTTATTTTTTTTCCAGTCCCTTCTTTGACGTAGTTGCTTTAATTGCAAGAGTCATTCTTGTATTAATAGAAATGGTCCTGTAAGCAAAAGTATTTAGAGGCCTATTGCACTGCCTACAACTCAGGTCAAGATATTTTGGTGAGTCATAGACAATCTGTTGCAGTTTTAAATAAGTAACAAAAAGCTGAATATGTCTAGCAAGAATTTTCTCCTTCATAGAAATGATACTGCTTAGCAAGATTTTTTTTGCATTTTTATTACTTTTTTTTACAATTTAGAATGTAAAGTGTCTAATAGATATGATTTGCATAAAGATTCCCAAACACAGAGAGTAGGGTTTGATTCTTACATCTGATTAATGCCTATGTGGAGGTTGCATGTTCTCATGTGTCTGTATAGAGTGCTTCCCAAAAACATGCCGGGTGTGTCCACCTCACTGTTAACAGGTATGCCAAGAGAGTGCACTCAAAATTGAATGGAGGTGTAGGCACCAGCACAGACTCTAATGCTACCATGATGCTAATGATAGGGGTTTGGTATAATCATTAAGATGATTGACTCACAGACACAAGGTACAGTTTCTCACCTGTGGGAAAAAAATTGGTTAGGCTTAGAATAGCCTGTTAAGAAACATAGTCTAGTAATTAACTTTAAACATATGAAACCATGAATCTAAGAAAAATGGAAAATGAAAATTTTAAGGTAGGCCGTTGACATCATGGTTAAGGTGTTTGCCTTAAAGACACAGGGTGCAGGGTTTGATTATCACATGGACTAATGGGATAGGCTTAAAATGACCCACAAGGGCAGTTAGCCTAGTAAAAATCTAAGAACCTATGAACCAAAAATATGCATAGGTAATTCCATGTGATAAGTAGATTAAGGATCTGAATTTCACCAGACACTCATGCTAATGGTGGTGATGGTGGGGGTCTATGTGCCTCTTTTGTCAAGGTAATTCCATGTGATAAGTAGATTAAGGATCTGAATTTCACCAGACACTCATGCTAATGGTGGTGATCGTGGGGGTCTATGTGCCTCTTTTGTCAAGTGTGCATCAACCAACCATAAAGCCCCACCAGATCTATGTCAATAGGCTAGTATGCATCCACAAGGCAAAGTGGAAGGGCAGTGCAGCAAAGCCACTGGACTTTTGATCCTGAGTCTACTACTATGCATGGGAAGGACAGAAAAGGGATGGGAACTGAGGTGAGGGGAGAGTCTTCTGAAGACAGTGAGGCATGTCACCAGAATTAGTGATAAACTCATGCTTATAAGACTCCAGTGTAACGATAGGGGAATATTCATAATCACAGCCTGTGCCCCACAGCAAGTTTATAATGGTGTGGAAAAGAGTGCATTCAGGCAGCAAGGACTTACTAGATAAAGCAGAACAGCGTGAGTTGATGTTGATAATGGGGGGTCTGAAAGTTTGTATTTGGACAGACAGAAGAGAATGTGAGGACAAGAGTTGGGCAGCAGGAATAAAGGAGGATAATTCATTCAAGGCTAAAAGTTAATGTTTTCTGAAAGCATGCAAGCTGTTTGTCTCATCTGGGAGAGGAATAAAGATAAAAAAGAACAGAAATGAATTAGTGTAAGTAGAAGCACAGGCAATGACATGCATCTTAGCATGGATAACTTCAGCTTTAGGTTAGTTAAGGCCTGTGTTTGCAGCTGTCTGTTTTGGACAATTTTTCCTATTAGAAGGGTTAAACGTCATTATTTGAAGATGTTCATAGTTTTCTATATCTGTGTTAAGTTACCAGGCTATGGGGTGTTCTGGGGTATGTTTTTTTGTTTTTGATTGAAGGTTTTCATTAAAACAAAAAGACTTGTAAAATGCGACATTGGTTCCAATGTTGATGATATGAAAAAATGTATAAAGGATCAACCTGCCAAACATTAGTGGGTGCATATATCACAAAAGCTGGAAATAGTCATTTAAAAACTGTCTTATAAAATGGGTGGGAACAATGACTTCTTATAATGGTGACACTTTCCTTATTATCTTGGAATGTGAATGGTCTCATGGCTAAAGACAAAATGGAAAGAATACTTATTTTAAAAAATGCAGAGTACAAACAGTTATGCTACAGGAGATACATTTGGCCAGAAATGAGTATGTGAATGTGATAAAGAAATGATTTCAGGATGGCTATTCAGCAGAATATCAGGCACAATGGAAAAGAGGAGTACTTATATTAATTGCTAGAGCTCTAATAGTGATAAAAGAGAAAAAAATGATAATAATGGCAGATCTGTGGTAGTAAGAGGCTACTGGCAAGGGATGAGGAATAAGCTGATGTATTTATATTACACTTAAAACTGTTATGAAGCTTTAAACATTTGGGAGAAATAATCAGCTTTCATTAGGGAATATTACTTAAGGTGGGGCCTGGAATTTGATTTGCAACAATGAAGATATTTTGGGGGGCCTAGAAGGGAAACTATAACAAAAGTGGGTAGATTTCTGAAGAAATTTATGAAATTATTTGATATGGAAGATGTGACTTCAGTAGTAGGAACTCGGAGAGAATTTATATATTATTCCCCAAGGTACAATAACTGGTCTAGACTAGACAGAAATTATATTTCACAGAAATATGTGCATTTCATTGAGAACTTTAACACACATCCAATAATTATGTCGATCATGTGCCAATAATTACTAAGACAAAAATGCACAATAATGAAGTAAAGATGAGACACTGGCACTTCTCCATCTACTTGTTAAAAAGAAAGGAATTTAAGGAATAGATAGTGGAAATTATTTGAGAGTTATTATGGAATATAGAAAATACTCCAGAAGTTATAGCTAGTGAGCGAGATAAAATGAAAGTGGAGTTTAAAAATAGGGTAGAAATAAAAGAAAAAGACATATGGCTAAGAAATAATAAGAATTATTTAGAGGAGCTGACAAAGGTTAAATTATTACACAATAAGGGGCAATCTCACTGAACAAGAAGAAATGCAATTGCACAGTGCTAAAGAAAAAATAAGGGAGTACGTGGATAATATGCATGAGCTTAGAAAAATTGCTGTTAAGCAACTGTTTTTGATAAATCCAGAGCACAAAAACTTTTGGCACAATGACTTAGGCAACAGAAAGGAAAAAGTGTTGTTGCCAAACTTTAGGAGCCTTTAAGAAGAAAAATAACCAGAGATCCTGTAGAGGTATTAGAGAAAAAGAACAAATGGAAATATTTACTGAAGACTTAAATATGCCAAGTTTAAAGGTAGATGAGGTTCAACAATTAACAGCTAGGATAGGAGGAGATGATATAAAAATGGTGATATATAACCAGTCTGCAGGAAAGCCTCCAGGAATAGATGACATTCTGGTGGAAGTTTGCAAACTATGAGGAAAGAAAATGATAAAGATCTGGAAAGTTTTGTCTAATAGTATTTTAAAAAGAGAGGAAGGACCAACATACTGGGAAAAAGCTGTGGTGGCTATAATAGCTAAACACAATAAAGACCTATCAGATTCAACTTCATGTGGGCCCATTTCAATTTTTAAACCATGATTATAAAGTGTCTATGTCTATAATTGCTAAAAGGATGGAAAAAGTGTTGCCAAAATTGATACAGATGGATGAATGTGGTTTTGTGGAGAGGAAGCAAACATTTGGCAATATTAACAGAACAATGATGATCCAATTGGAAACAGTATGTCATAATATACTGCTGTTGTTGGTAGGCCTTGATGCAGAGAAAGCATTTAACAGAGCAGACTGAGATTTTATGAGTAGGGCAAAGGAAACATTTGCATGTCATTATACAATATTAAGGTTAATTAAGATGCTATATGAGTGATCAGAGGCAAAAATCAAAGTGGGAGAGTTCTTTCCTTTCCTCTTTCTTATTTTGCATTATATTTTGGACCATTGGCAAAGAAACTAAGGGACTCAGAAGTTCGAAGATATAATTGGTTTGGTTTTCAAGAAAAGTTGGTGTTATTTGCAGATAATATTATTTTGCATCTGATAAAACCAGAAAAGGACATCTCAGTGTTGTGGAACATTCTGAGACAGTCCAGTTTTTTCAGGATATAAAACTAATGAAGATAAAACAAAGGATGTAACTATATACTATGTACCCAGACAGGAATTGGTTTTATTTATTTATTTATTTATTTTTACTTATGGGGACATGATAAAAATAAGCATTTAAAAGTATGGGTTAAAAAGGATGATGTTAAGGCAGCTAAGGTTATGTGGGAAGAGACTAAACAAAAGATAATACAAAAACTGAGAAAATGGAAGTTCTTGCCTATGGATATGGATAGCAAGACACAAGCAGCAAAAGTGTTTTCAGTCCCTTTAGTTTTATACATAGGTCAGGCATATTTTTATCAACCAGAGGAGAAGTTGTTGATTGTAATTAATAAACAGTTGAAGGACTTTATCTGGGAGGGGAAGAGGACAAGAGTCAAGTGGGATAAGTTGATCCCTCCTTTAGAACAAGGAGGTTTTGGATTACTTGATTTGAAAGGATATTTTAGAGCTACACAGTTAAGGCTGTTATTCTTAACACAAGCAGAAAGTTAAGGGATGATATGAAGTGGGGGGGGGGGCAATTCAATAAATAAGGAAGTAGTGGGATTTTGGATGCAGATCCTTGAGGAGAATAACAACATTCATACAGAATATCATATTCATAGAATAACAATAAGTATAATAAGAACTAACCAACAGAGGAATGGAGAAAAGAGACTCTGGCAATAGTGCTGACTGCAATTAGGGCTACAGAGAGCAGACAAGAGGGTCTGGAATTTACTGGAGGAAGCTGGCAAAGTAACCAAGGAATTGGGAACAAATAATTAGAGAAGGAAAGGTAATAGAATGGGAAGAGGCCAAGAAGACATTTGGATTGCTGGCTAGATATTGCCTTCCCTATCACGGATTGATACCAGATTTTAGGCAAAAAGAAAGGGATAGGAGAATCCCAAGTGAAAGACCTGCACTGACTGAGTTTTAGCTAAATTTAGAACAGCAGTTGGTGTTAAAAAAAGAGAATTAGTAGGGCATATTAAATATTGCACGAAAACTATAGGAATCAATCAGAGGAGGTTAGAAAAGCTTGGTAAGAAAGATAAACAGTGCACAAAAAACAATGGGATGACATATGTATGGCTCCCAAATATGCAACAAATGTCTAGAAGATTTAAGATTTTTGCCTGGAAGGTTTAGCTCAGATACTTTTATACCCCAAGTAGAATCCAAAGAATTTTGTCTCAGGTAGATGTCAAATGTTGCAGGTGTAATGTGGAAGAAAGAAATATGTAGGAGCATATGTTTTCTTAGTGTAATGAGTTGGCAGACTTTAAAAATTTCCTACATAGTGCTCTGTCAAAAAACACTGGGCAAGCAAATCAGTGTAAGTAAGGAAATGAGCTGGGGAACCTAGACATAGTAAAGCCTTGTTAATTGTAATTATGGTTGGTGCCAAAAAAGCAATTACTAGAAAATGGAAATCAAAGTCTAAACCAACCTTACTTGAAGTAATGAATATTGTAACATGGATAAAAGAAAAGGAAGTGGGATCTTGAGAAAAGAGTAGGAGTGAATTACATAGAAAAAAATGGAAATTGTGGGAATAATACATGCAGAAAAATGCTTTGGAGAAGGAATGAGGTTTAAGAGAAGGCAAGAATTGAACAATGTATGTATTGCTGGATTGATTATATAGTATAGACCAACAAATGTGATGCATAATGCTTATAAATATTAACTTATTAATATGGTTTGATTACTTTTATATAAATGTAAGAAGTTATAATTCAGTAAAGGTTTTTTTTTTTAAGATGATTAAATTATCTAAAAAGTGTAGGAAGGGTTTGCTGAAAAGAAAGAGAAAACATAAAGGAAAAAATACAAACCACAAAGACAAAGGGGAACATGATAAGTATCACTAATGAGCTTGGCTGAGGAGCTGAAGGGGAAACATAGTAAGTAAGTAATATATATATATATATATATATATATATATATATATACACACACACACACACACACACACACACACACACACACACACACACACACACACACACACACACACACACACACACACACACACACACACACACACACACACATAAATCATTATTAAATGAAGGCACCAGCATAAACTGATGGTAGGGAAAGAAGGAAGGAAAAAGGTATTAGGGAGATCTATTCATAATGGGTTCAGGGAGATGATGAAGAC
Source organism: Protopterus annectens (assembly GCF_019279795.1). Lineage (NCBI taxonomy): Eukaryota > Metazoa > Chordata > Ceratodontiformes > Protopteridae > Protopterus > Protopterus annectens. The sequence continues at coordinate 457,351,370 of NC_056745.1, forward strand.
AGAGTATGGGTAGATGGATGAAATGATGAAATACAGCTCTGCTATCTCTGCCTTTTTTTTTTTTTTTTTTTTTAAGAATCATGAAGCAGTGTCTGTAGTGCAACAGGTAGCACTCATGCCTTTGAACAGAAGGCTAGGATTCTTTTCTCAAACCAGATACACTGATTGCTGACACAGCAGTGCACTCCTGAGTATGCCGTCCTTCAGTTGAGATATTAAAAGTTGGTCCCAACTGCTTCAGTTGGCAGTAGTTCAGGTGAATATAAAAGATCCCATGGCACCCATCAAAAAAATAAGCTGAAGTTCCCTGATGCCCTGGGCAAATTTCTCCTAGTAGTAACAATACCATCTCGGGTCTTCCTAAGAAGAAACTATTAGCCTAGTGTGACTAACTTGGTCAGCAAGGATAAATAAAATAAATAAATGAATGAATACTGGGAGAGTGGTTCATAAAAGTTCTAGAAGCGATTGTGTTCTTTAGTACAGTTTTCTTAAAGAATATTTAAAGATTAGAACTGGTAATAAATGCCAAAGGATGGGGAATACACTAAAAATGTAGAAGAATCACTTGGATAAATATGAATGGTTTGTTAACCTTCATAGACACTGTAAAAACTGTATTAATGATTGAATAAAGTTTGTTTCAAGTACTATAAAAAAGAAAAAAAAAAGGACAAAGGGCGAAGGATAAAAAGGTCAGAATATACCAGTTTGACCAATGGAATGTATGCAGTTGAAAGAACATATACGAATGAATGCTGAAAAGATGCAATAATAGAAAATAATGGTTAAATTAATGCATGTTAAAGACCAATGGGAAAACAAAGCAAGTCAAAAAAAAAACTGTTGGTTCTGTCTCAGTGAAGGAAAGGGAAGGATATTCTGACTTGAACATAGTTTGAAATTTTGCTATTATAGGAAAATATGTTCTAAAAAAGAAAAGTTACACTAGCAGCAAATGGAAACGTGATGTGTAACAGAGATGAATAATGTGATATAAGAACAGAAGTGCATATAGAGCACTAAAATATATTGTTAAATGCATAGAAAGAAATGTTTAAATTTACCATGCATGCGGAGTGCACAGAAATAACTGCATGATGTTATTGATTAATAAACATTATTTTGCATAAAAAGTAGGATATAATGTCAGTTTTTATAAAGAGCTCTATATTTTTCTCTCTATCCTTCTTTGGGGAGATACGGTGATAAAAGACTGTGTAGTTTTAAATGGGGATATATAGCTATATATATATATATATATATATATATATATATATATATATATATATATATATATATAAATATATATTATTAAAATTGAGGTTTTACTTTACACACACACACACACACACACATATATATATATATATATATATATATATATATATATATGGTCTACTTTGTTTGATAGAAAACACATTTCACTGCAATTCATTTTGTCAAAGCCTCATTTCACTGAAAATTAATTCCCTGAGCACAATTCACTGAAAGCTCACTTCACTGAAAACACGTTTGAGTGAAATTCATTTAATCTAAATAGGTATATGGCCTGTTCACCACTATCTGCTGCAATTCTGTTTTCATAGCTATCTTTAGGGTATTTGAGGAGGGATCTCAACTTTTTGTTAAAGCTGATAAGGGAGCTTTTCCAGTCTTGGGACTTCACCTTATTTCGCATCAGTTTCTTCCTTCTGTTGTAGAGTTTATTTATGGCAGGGGACCACCAGATCAGCTTTCTTTTTTTTGGAGGAGAGCTTCTTGGTTCTGTTGGGTATGGCAAGATCCATGCATTTGTGTACGTGTTTGTACAGTGCATTGGTGTCTGATTTGGTGGTCATGCAACTATTCTCCATTTGCATGGGTGGTGTGAAGTTAGCCCCCTCTGTTTTTAGGAGCCCAAAGTTAGCTTTGGAGAAGTTTTTCATGGTGGGTGGAAGGGATGTGGATTTCCAAGGTGAGTAGTTTGTGGTCATATCTAACCAGGGAGGAGTTGACTATTGGTGTAGAGCAATGGTCGCCCATGTTAGTAATGACCAGGTCAAGGATGTTGCTACCTCTAATGGGGGTAAGAACAAGCTGGTCCAGGGCATTGGAATTAATGAATTCCATGAAACGTTGGGCAAGTGTAATGGTACATGAGTATTTTTCCCAGTTAATGGAGGGATTGTTGAAGTTGCCTAGTATGAGTGTTAGGTTGGACCCTAATATTCTCCAGGGTGCTTAGGAACATGGAGTGTGAGTCTTGGGAAATGGTTGGGGACCTATAGCAACCTACGTCCTGAATCGCTGTCTTATCCAATGTTAGCTGCACCAGAAGTATCTCAGATGCGTTATGTTGGACAACCAGTCTGGAGGTGTGCCATCCTTTATGAATAAGGAAACACCACCGGGTTTGGAGCTTCGGTCCAAGTTCTGGTGCTGGAAGGTGTGGAATGAGTTATAGCCTGGTAGTGCAGAGGTGCTTTCTGCTGCCTTGAGCCAGATCTCTGTTACTGTGCAAATGTCAATGTTCTCCATTTTAAGGAGTGCTTCGAGTGTGTGTATTTTGAGATTTGGACTTCTAGAGTTGAGCAGCATGACCCTCAGAGTGCATTTTCTGTAGCTGTTACAGTGGTAATTTGGCCTTTGGAACACCACCTAAAAAAGGCACTATAGAGGTGGCAAGGGCCTTGGCCAGTATCCAGGAGCCCAAGGGTGACAGATGCAGGCCATCTCTGGCAAAGCATTGAGGTCTGTCAATCATGTCATCCCAGGCAGGCAGATACTGATCCCCTTAAAATGATCAGAAACTTAGCCAATTGTTGAAATCAATCATTTTCTGCTTGTAGTGTGGTATCATTCTGGGTGATGGTAGGATGCTGCTCAGGGATAGGGTCATACCTGCCTGGGCTACATAATCCAAGAGCTCCTCCATGTCTCTTTTCATGTAGTCCAGGAAGGTATGTCTCAGGTCATTCACACTCACATGTACAATGACAGAGTCACATTTGCACCTGTTTTTGAGGGACCTGAGTGCATGCATTATGTGGTGGATCCTGGCACCTGACAGGCAGCTGACTGTTACTTTCTCCTTATTCAGCCTAGTGAGTGGGACATCAGTGTGCCTCACTATTGAGTCACCTATGACTAGTGTGTTGGGCATGCTGTTTTGCCTTAGGGGCTTTGGTTGAGTGGCACACTGTTTAGGAGAGTTATGTGTCTCGTGATTAGTGTTGTGTTGTGGTGGTTGAGTGCATTTCTGCTTTGGAGGTCTCTGATGTTTGGTACTCACAGAGATCTGGAAAAAGAATACAGATGGGACAATAAGAGAAAGAAACAGGCAGGAAGGAAAGAAGGAAGAAAGGCAAAAATAGAGATGACTGCACCCTGCAGTAAATGTAAGAGGTTAAGGAAGCAAATGGTCAAACTGGTTTTTGAAGCCTTAAGGGAAAGAAGGGACAAGGTCAAGGAAGAGAGAATGAATAAAATTGAGGAAATGAAGAAAAATGGAAGGGAATTGCTGGAATTTGGCAGAACATGATTCAAACAGTACATGCAGAAAGTACACACAGTGTGAGATCAAAATCTGAGAATACTATGTCTAACCCCCATGCGATTGGGAAAGGAAGGCAGAAAGCAAGATAGTAGATGCTAGAGGTACCACATGGAAAAGGCATGAAAGATGTACATGTTCTGGGACTGTGGATGGACAAAAGAAGTATAGATGTAGGCACAGAAGATTTGGAGAGACAGATCTCAAAAGGAAGCAGAGCATACTTGGGATTTATGTATATGGGGCATAAAGAAAGAAGACAGCATCTGGAAAGAAAGATAAATGAACATTATCAAACTGCTAAGTACTTAAGATAAGACCATCATTAGTCAAAACTGCACCGGAGCATGAATTATACAAGAAATTCCTGGACATGAGGTGAGCATCTCTGAAACTTACTAGAATGAGCAAAGCAGGATAGAGTAAAATGTAAAAGCAGTGGAAAGAGGTATTAGAATACTGTAGCAGTGAAAACCATAAAAGGTGGAAGGAGAGGGTGAACCGAAAGGAAAACCACTGAGAAGGGAGAACAGAGATACAGCAGGAGATGAAGCAGCCAACTACTGATGAGATATGGTGCACTATTCATGAGGACGGCATGTGAATGTCATATTATATATAGAATTATAAAGTTTAAAAAACAAAACAAAACAATGAGTTAGCACCTTGGTGAAAATTAGAGATGGCTGCTACAATAACCTTGACTAAAGAAAACTGAACAGAGCCCAAAATAGGGTAAATCAGCAAGAATGAATTGTACCAGACATTTAAGGGATTTGTGCCTCAAGCTGTAACCCACAGCGAACAACAAGTCTACTTCCTCTTATAGATAGTCCTTCTGTCCAGTCTATGAGCAGAAGTATCTGGACCATACTTTCTGGGTTAAATGAGTCACTTGCCATCACTGGAAGTGGAGAAACCATACAGTTAACAATAGAGAGGGAACGTTTAGGTGAGGCTTGTTAGATGGGTGAGATAAAAGATTCTGGAGTTGCCACAGATGTAGTGGGTCTGTGGAGACTGGCTCCATGGCATAGAGGGATGGAGCCTTTATTGTGACCCAGAGGATCAAAGTTTGAATAATGCCATCAGCACTGGACTAGAAGAGCCAGCAATCATCACTGGAACAGCCAGCTATGGAAAGAGATGAGTGATGGGGCATGTCCTGACTGCCTCTCCTGTGTTAGTGGGAAGAAGAAAGGAAGGGAAGCTTTGGGTACTCAGAGAACACATAGGCAATTGCAGTTTTCTTAAATGGAGCCTGGGAAACAAATTCCCATGCTTAAGGGAATCAGCAGTGCTGATGGTAATGTCCTTTGTGGAAATGAAGGATGACCAGTGCAGCCAGCTCATTCCATGTCTCCCTTTCACTCCACAAGCTGAGTGTCTGTCTGCACTGAATGTTAGAACATAAAGTAAACATGTTCAAACCAACTCTGATGGCTATCTGAATGATGATCTCTCCCTTTTTTAATTTCTCCAAAGCTTTTGGGTTTCTAATACCATAATGGGAATGGACCCAATTCCTAAGTCGAAGTACGATTAAAGTTCATGAAATTAGTATTGTTTTGGTCTTGGCTGACCCTCTTCCCGGTGATGGAGAACAAATGGGCTAATTGTTCACGACTGGGCTGATGACTGACCAACAATGTGGCAAAGAGTGTTAAAACAAAAGATGGGATACTCCAGAGGAGAGTCAAGGTGCTTTCTCTTACACTGTGATTGCCTTGAAAAGAGTTTTCCTCTTAGACGTTTATCATTTGCGGGGGGGAGGAACTTACTTTTCAACTGTTCAAATGCAGAAAGAAATGATGGAAAATGGAATGAACTGACTTTTTGTCAAAGAACTGAGATAAAGGAGCTCAACCTCCATGATAGCTTTGGTTAAAAACTAAATTGGCAGCAGGCTTGTGTTGTTTTAATTACTGTGACCACTGTTACACGTAGCAAAAAAGATCTGGAGATGGGACTTTTTGTATGGCATCATGAGTAATGGTGATGGGCTAAGTAGCCTGGGAAAGTCTGAGGTGTCTGTATTGGCCTTGTTCCTCAAGGTAATGATGATCGAACTCCCAATACTAGATCTTTACATGCTGTAAATTGCTGTTGTTCTCTACACTATCCCATCACTGGTTTTAACTTGCATATATCAGGTAACACTACACATTGGGTTTCTATTCTTTTTCTCTTTATACATTTATTAATCTGTGCATCATCACTTGATGCTTTCTTCTTGAGTCCTCCCTGAAAATGAGTCTGGATAAGCAGGGTTAACCTTGTTAAGAAATCATAAATAAATAAATAAAAATAAAACACTCTTTACAACTAAATTGTTAATGGAAAGGCTTGCCTATTAAATGTTGTGCAGTTCTTTGAAGAAATGATAGCAGTACTTAATGAAGGTCTCACACAGTGTGTAGATTATTTTGACCTTGCCTTAGCAATTGGACTGCAGTACAATTGTCTTAGCGTTTGACATGATTCCACTTAGGGAATAATTGACAATTTAAAAGCACTAAATATTTACCTTTATGTAATTCAGTGTGTGAAACATGAGTTAAGCAACAGGAAGCAACTCAGGTTAGGGACTACCTTGCTATCCCAACAGGAGTTGCTAGTGGTATCCCACTATGTTCTGTGCTGGAGTTACTTTTTTTTCTGGACTATTGGTCTCGGTATATTTGGTTATCCATAACTTATTTCACACTTTCATACCTGAGACCAACGACAGCAATCTGGGTAGCAGTACTTACTGGAATTCAAAAAAGGCTTAGTGAACCTGCATTTGTGACACTGAATCAATATTCACCGTCTACATTCTAACATGCACCCACCTGTTTGCTTTCTATGTTCTCCTTAATTCCCAAAAAGTTATCTTGGCAATGCTATTACAATAATTCCAATGTATTTCTCATTGTGATGCTCATGACTTAAATGCCACTTCACCTCTAAGCATTACTACCTATTCCTGATCTAGATTGTATCGTTAGTTGTCTCACTGCAATACTCCAGATTAATATTTTATATAATTGTACATATGAATTTTGTTTTTTTCTGAATGAATTGTTACAGACTTGTTGTGTTTAATGTCTGTATTCTGATTGTTGTTTTTCTTGTTTGTTCAATGGTCATGACTGAAGAGGGTTATCAAAAGAAAATAAAGAAAACAATTACTTCAATGAAAAATATTAGATATAGAACAATACTGTTTAATTAGGAACTATAGTGATTTTTGAACCTTGCGGCATTCTTTGTAGAGGTAACAGCAACACTCAATGAAGGACTGATAAGGCATGCTGATTATCTCTTTTTACCACACCAAGGCATTCAAAACTATTCCACATAAGGGCAGTCCTTCTCTTGCACAATCCATCCATCTCATTTCCCCTAGCCTTCCCGTTTGTCCCAAATCTTCTTCAACTATTTGTCTTCTGCTTTCCTGCAGATGTGCCCAAACCACCATAATCTGTTATTTTTTGATTTTCTCTACAATTGTGAGCTACTTGGACTTCTGCTCCAAAGCCCTCATTACTTCATCTGCCCCACAGTTTGCATCCTATATTGCCTCAGGCACTTCATTTCCGACACCTCTAGCTTCATCAGTTGCTCTACCTTCACTGCCCAGGTTTCTGTACCATATAATAGTACTGGTCATACTACTGTTCTGCACATTGTAATTCAATGTACTGTAAACAAAAAAACACAAAAAGTAAAGGCAAGGGGTTACCCAAGTACACCAAAAGGGGTTACCAGTGGTGTCCCACAGAAATCTGCACAAGTACAACTGTTTTTTTGTGATATTCTTCTCAGACATAAGAGGAGGAAATGGGCTATGAAAAAAATAAATATGCTGGTGATTGCAAACTAAATGATACTGAAGTACTCTAAGATGGTAAATAAGAATTATACACCTAGTACAATAGTAATGACTTCATCTTTAATGTCAGTAAATGTAAAAGGCCATGAATTAATATAACAAAAGTGACACCATCATTACATATTTAGGGAAAATGGCAAAAACAATAATTTAAACTTTGACCGATGGGTACCTGACAAAGTCATGAAAGCATATCTTGTTCTAAAGGAGGGCAGATCTAGTCACTTCAGGGAGAAATCTATAGCACTTTATAGCACACTGATCCAACCAACTGAATCTTTTAGCCTTTGAGCAAGCAGTTTGACACAACCTGAAAAGATGCAATGGTTACTTAGTATAAAAATCATATGCTTGGAAGATGTGAACTGTTTAGGAAAAAAAAACTTCAGGATTTTCATTACATTTTGTTTCATAGAGGTTATTAAGAGTTAACTTCTAACTGGTCTACTAAGCTATGTCTGACCTGGTTCTGTTTGAAAGTCTGCATGTGGAATGGCATCACTGTTAAGACCTAAGACCACATTAGGGAACATAATGCTAAAACAAATATCAATAATAGAAGAGAAAACATGCCAGATACATTACACAATGCATTCCAAGATCTCCTTTTATTCAGAAGAAGTCAGTTATTAAATTATTGAAAAGTAATGTATATATGGAAAATATTGAATATCAATGTGGGGGTCATGGAAATCAAGTTTTCTGAAAGGCAGAAGGTGGTTATCTTGATAAATGAACATAAGAACTTTAATTCACTGTCATTAGTCAGATTCCTAGTAGGTATGTGTAGCTACTTTACTGCATTATTGCTCTAGCAACCATGCTGTTTTGTTGTTTTAATTATTATATTGATTACTATTTAGCCTATGGAATGCAGAATTATTGGAATGATAGGGTGGGAGAGATGGATATCAGAAAGAATTGCCTCCCAAACCACAGTACATATATTTCCTGACTTATTTAGAAAAGTGGACACTTTTGCTGTGATGTTGAAGTTCTTAACTGTGTCTCTGAATCTCTTCATCTGAACACTGGCAGTTCAAAAGACAGAAAAAAATGGGACTGGAAGGATTCAATGGGAAGGACAGGTACTTGAAGCAAGATGTCACCTCATTTGGGTCATGACCTCAGTGACAGAGACCTGGCCTTCCTATGTGTTTCAGACTATTGTGGCCATTTCTGAGAAAGTGACCCATTTGGAACAGGCACAGCACCATGGCACTGCATGCCATACCCTGCCTTTCACTGCATGGGCCCTTGTTTTAGATTAAACATGCTGGTTAAGGCTATTGTTGACAAGTGTGGAATATGCTTTTCAGTCTTTTTATTGAGTCTCTCTTCTATTGATTATATGAATCCAATGGCAGAAAATAGTTATAATTTATAACACTGAAATCCCCCTAAATGGTTTTATCTTTTAGAGTGCTATCAACTGTCATTGCTTGACCTTTCTTTGGGCCTTGTACTGGCAATAGTTCTAGCTCTGTCACTAAGTTAACTTTTACATCCGACTAAGAGATGTGTCTGCTGATTGAGATTTATGATTGGAATGTGCTGAGCATGATGTACCTCTGAGGCATCCGGTGGACATTCAATTTGATTTAGATGTGTTTCTGCAGCTTTCGATTATATAACACATTGCTTTATAATCATATCAGTGTAGTTCTGTTGAGCTGTTTAATTGCCTTTCAAACTCTGAGAATTCTGCTATTATGTATACTGGTCACCTCTCTCAGCTTCAGAGAATTAATGGGTGTCAAAGGAAAAAACTTCAAAGACCAATACACGTAAGGTTCAGATAAGGCACATTTAATAACTTGCTGCAAGGAGACAAAAACATGCAAATACAGGATTTTGCCTAACTACTAACAGGAAGTATGTTATTCTTATACTGTTCTACAAGACATTGCCTTCTATGGTTGAAGTAATCAAACACAACTTTCAATATTGTTCTACAGCAGATGTTACTCAGATTTTCTGCTGACATGACTGAATTTATGAAAAACATTTTGAGAAAAACAACCTGGCCTTGGTGGGCTCTAGCCCGTTACAAGCTTCTATTGTGTAGTTCTAATACATGTGTTACATTTCAAGGTACTTTTTTAGCTTAGGCACAAGCAAATGCTGATTGCAGTTCATATTTTCAAGCAGTCTTTGTTCTGATTATCTATAGCTTCTGCAGCTGCGTATTTTCTCACAGCACAAGCGGAACTCCTTGTCTAAGTCTCATAACATTTATACAAGTGATACAGCTATTTATTATTTTCCTAACACAAGCAGAAATTATCTGCTTCCCTGTAAATTTCCAAAGCATAAGCATAGATTATAGCTGCGCATATTTCATGGCAATGCAAGGTTAGAAAGCTTCTGCAATTTGTACATATTTTATGCAGTGTGAAATAGAATAAATGTGTTAACCATTTTCAAGCCTTAAATGCACTAAGCATATTTCTAATACATACACTAATACATATTTTTCTGACATTTCCCCCTTTTAATACTTTTATTCTACTTTCAAAATAAGCATAAACAGTTTTTTCTTCAACTAACCTCTTCCCACTTAGGATTTGCAGTTAAGAGAGTCATTCAATTTAAACTTATGAAAGCATTTTCAATCTTTTAACAGTTCTTCAAACTCAGTACTTTGATATAAGGTTTCAGAAACTGACATGTCTATAAAGTCTTTAATCAGTCTTTACATGCAGGGGATGCCACAGCAAACACATACTCCCAGTAGGATCATTCCTACACAAATGGCAATCAGGATGTTCATTAGGATAGTAGCCCACCCTCCAAACCATTTCTGTAAAAAGTCCATCAGTGGGTTTGGTCCTGGTTTGGTCATGGCCGACACTTGCTGAATTACCTCAAGGTGATTGTCTATCTCATGTTTATGGTCAGGAATATATGAACAGCACTTCTCCTGGATTAAAGCGCAAGTACTGCCTCTCGCCGCTAAGGTGAAGTCGAGAGCCATGCAGTTTTGAAGCACTACAGTTCTCATGGCATTCAGTTCATCAGTCATCAATTTGAGAGCGGAAAAAGTTGCATTACTCATTACTTTGAGAAGTTTAGACAGTTTTCTCAGCTCCCAAATCGATTTCACTGCTCTATATGCTGGTAATATACCTGCTCACAATATAACACTGTCACTCAAGTCCATGTGTGTCAGTTTATCTCTTATAGAATGATGGTTTTTCCAGCGCACATCGATTTGCTCCACTGGATTTACAGGTTTCTTGACGACTTCTCGGACATTCCGAATTTTTCCTCGAGGCAAAACTTCAGTGTGTCGTATGGCCGGGACCAGGTAGCCCAAAAGACAACTGCCGGACCAATTCTCAGGTAACCACTTATATGCCTTTCTGCCACATACAAAATAACAGTCCTCTACTTTAGTAGTAACTTTGCTATGAATATACACTTGTCCTGCATGAAACATTTTTCTATCAATTATAGACAGTTGTTTATAGAGAACAGAATTATGTTTTACTTCAATTGTTTTGTGCATCAATTCAAGAAATGAATCATAGTTTGTATTACAATAAGAACCTGCATTGTTAGCTTTAGTGTAACATTTATAAGGAACAGTCACATTGCAATTGCTCTAACCCACCTGAACAGTATCATTTTTATAAAAACACACAGTTCCCTTTCGTGGAATAGACAAGTGCAATGCTATTTTATCTTGTGATGTAATGGTTGAGGTATCATAAATCAAGTTTTCCCAGGTCTTGTTGACCCCTAGGGGGACTGTAGTCATTAATAACCCCCATATGCTGTTGGCAAAGCTGTGCAAATCCAGCAATTCGAAACATTGAAAGTCTCAGCATACACATATTTAATTGCCTGGTAAGTGTTGAAGTTTGGGTGCCAGTCTATGAGTAACGCTTCCCATTTATTCAGTTCAGTTTTTGTGGCTGGAAAAAGGAATGGCCACAACAAAAAGATTATTGTTACTAGTACAGTTAACAGGATGATTATGCAATACCTCTGAGAAAATGGTTGTTCTGCATTCCTGTTTTTTCTGGATTCTATCATTTTTGCTCTTGACATGTGACAAGATTTTTTTCCAGATCAAAATTCTTAACTAGTTTGCAGTGCGTCAGGTGGATCCACGAGGCATGCTCTGCAATCTTGACTACAGTGGGTGTCGACAGAAGCACTTGATATGGACCTTCCCACTTTGGTAACGTCCAATTCTTCTTTTTTATTGTCTTCACCCAGATCCAGGTTCCTGGAGCCACTGCCCCTTCTGATGGTCTGGTTTGTTCTTTATCTGAAACAGAATTTGACTGCAACAGATGTTTAGAATTCAACAAATTTTTCATATACTCTGCTAGTGTACAGTCGGCTTCCTGGTCTGCAGGCACGAGAGGTTTCTACTGAGGTATATAATAAGCCCTTCCAAATAGTTTTTCAAAAGGAGTCAATCCTTTTGCATTTGGAACAGTTCTCATGCTCAACAGTGCCAGGGGCAGACAGTACACCCAATTTCTCTTTGTTTCTGCTATTAACTTTCTTAGCTTACTCTTTAAAATCCCATTATGCCTCTCAACTAACCCTGCAGATTACGGAAGATATGCACAATGATTTTTTAAAGAAATACCAAAATGTTTATTTAACTGCTGTATGGTTTGGTTTACAAAGTGTGTACTGTTGTCACAGTAGATCCTTTCCGGAATGCCGAATCTAGGGATGATTTCTTTAACAAGGATTTTTTGCTACAGTAGCCGCATCTGGATTTTTAGTTGGAAAGGCTTCCACCCATCTGGAAAACATATCTATAATGACAAGACAATACTTCTTATTTTCACATTTGTTTAATTCTATGAAATCCACATAGATAGTATGAAATGGATATGGTGGTGTAGGGAAACTCCCTTGCTTAGGCTTTAACGCCCCTTGTGCATGATGTTTGTTACAAACGTGGCACATTAAACAAAATTTTTTAGAGTAGTTTAAGAATCCATGTCATGAACACTCGGTTCACCAGCTGTACCATCCCCCCTGTTGAGACATGGCATTGCCCATGGCTCAACAAAGCTGCATATCTAAACAAATTAGATGGTAATATCGGTTTCCCTTCTTTAGAGATGTACAGCCCCTTTTTGAGAATTGCTCCTCGTCTTACCCATCTTTGTTTTTCAGCCTGCGTAGTAAGTGTCTCCATTGTCTTTAACATTTCTAAGTCTAAAATCTCAGAGGGTTGTAATTCCACATTTAAAAGAAATACTTCTGAAGCTGCCTGTTTTGCAGCTGTATCAGCTCTCGCATTGCCATTTGAAATCCTATCCTGTTGTTTGGTATGAGCTGTGCATTTACAAACAGCTACTTTCTGAGGTAACTGAATAGATTCTAAAAGATCTAAAATAAATTGTGCATGATTGATTGGTTTGCCAGTAGATGTTATCATTCCTCGATTTTTCCACTGTTGCGCAAAAACATGTACAGTAGAAAAAGCGTACTGGCTGTCAGTAAAAATGTTCACACATTTACCCTTTGCTAAGGTACATGCCCGTGTCAAGGCAATCAATTCTGCTGCCTGTGCAGATAAATTGTGTGGTAATGGTTTCGCTTCTATAATCTCAGTATTAGAAACTACTGCATATCCTACTAGGTTCTGTCCTGCAGGACCCCTTTTGCACGAGCCATCCACATAGTATGTCACCTCGGCATCATCCAAGGGGACATCCGTGAGATCTTTTCTAGGCAGTGTCTTTTGCTCAATCACCTGCAGGCAGCTGTGTGGTGTGCCATCTGCAGGGGTTGGGAGAAAGTTAGAAGGGTTCAGAGTCATGCATCATTCAATTGTCATATGAGGTTGGCTCAACAATATAGTCATACAGGAAAGATGCCTAGCAGGAGAAAGATATGCTACCTTCTCTTGCAGTAAAATAATCGCGACTGCATGAGGCACTCTCAATGTGAGAGGGTGGAACAAAACTACTGAGGCCGAAGCCTGTATTGCCATTGTAGCTGCAACTACTGCTTGTACATAGTGGGGTAAAGACCGTGCCACTGGGTCTAGTTGTGATGAATAATAAGCAATAGGACGTTGCTTGTCCCCATGCTGCTGTGTTAACACTGATGTCATATAACCTTGCTTACAATCTACAGTTTGGAAAAAACGTTTATGATAGTTTGGTAATCCTAAAACTAATGAGGACGCTATTAACTGTTTCAGTTTGCAGAAAGCAGATTCTGCCTCTAGTGTCCATTGTAACAAATCCTGTGCTGCCATAGGCTTTTATATATCAGGTTAGTCAGCAGTGCAGATTCCAAAGCATAGTTTGGAATCCAGCTCCGGCAAAAATTAGTTGTACCCAGGAAGGACATCATTTCCTTCTTGGTAGTGGGTTTTGGTGCTTGCAAAATCGCTACTTTTCTATCCTCATCTAATGTCCTACCCTCTTTGGATATTGCATATCCTAGGTATTTAACTTGTTTTTTCCAAAGCTGCAGTTTATTTTTGTTTACTTTATGTTCTTCAGTGGCTAAAAATTGTAATAGCGCTATGGTATCTTCTTTGCAATCTTGCTGGGTGGGGGCCGCCAGCAGGATATCATCAACATAAAGTAAAATCTGACTGCCTCTTGGTGGGGTAAAGGTAAATTCTGCCAAGTTGCTTGCCATTTCTTGTGAGAATATTATTGGACCTTCACAATATCCCTGTGGCAGTCGCGTATATGTATACCTTTTTCCCTGAAATGTGAATGCAAACCAATATTGGCTGTCAGGGTGTATCGGTATCGAAAAGAACGCATTGCTGATATCTACCACAGAAAAATATTTCTGCTGGGGTTTTAAATCATTCAACAGGGTGTGTGGGTCTGGCATTGTAGGTGCCCTTGGTATTACTGCGTCATTTACAGCTTGTATATCTTGGACCATGCGCCATTCTCCATTCGCTTTCTTAACAGGAAATAAGGGTGTGTTACATGGTGAATCAGGAGATTCCACCAGCACCCCTTCCCTAAGTAAAGCTGCTATAATAGGTTTGATTCCTACCTCTGCATCTTTTCTTAGGGGATACTGTCTTTTCTGTGGTCTAAATGCTGATTTTGGCGTGATAGTAACTGGTCCCGCTGTATGAATAAGTCCTACATCTGACTTTCCTGTTGACTAAAGAGTTTCTGGTATATTCTGTAAGGCATTCTCTTCCTCCTTTAATAGGAGTGCTAATCAGCTGTCCTTGCCAGACTGCAAGTGCACGGCTGGGTGGGTCTGAGTTATCCAATTCAACTTCTGTATTTTTATTCCCTGTTCTGACAGTTCTAATTCTGTCTGTTTTTCCCATCTCGTGACTTTTCTCCTAAGTCTACCCATTTTACATTCTTGTCCTTAGTCAAGCTAACATGTGGTAATCGATTAGATTTATAGAGTGCAAAGAACTCCTGGGGCAATGAACAGCTGGCTACACTGTTCCCTTCCATGTCCCAGTATAGATTATGTAATATCAATCTGTTTGCACGATTTCTAAACAATTCTTGCTCATATTCCTTATCAGGTCCTGGTGTGTTACAATAATACAGTGTACAGTACAACAAATGTTGTTTATCAATGTCAAGGGAGGGGAACTTGCTGTTGGCTACGTTCATCAACTCTTCGGTCACTGCCCCTGGACCAGTCGTAACCATGTCCTGGCTGTACCAATAGAACATTTCACCCTCTGATTGCACTGCAAAGGTATCAATTTGTCACTGTGCTTCCATACCCTGCATAGTCAGAACTACTGCTATGCCAAATAGCTGCATAAGGTCTCTGCCCAAGAGGTTTACTGGGCATTTTGTGGAAACAACAATTTTGCTTTTCTGGGTCAATCCTGAAACAGGATCAGTTATTGCAATGCCATGGGAGAGATGCTCCCGGTACAGCTGTCCATTAGCTGCTTTTACTAGTATATAATCAGGTGACTCTGAATTTTCTGGAAGTTTGGAGGGATGTATCAGGGTCCGTGATGCCCCTGAGTCACACAAGAATTTGACCTCCCTCCCTTCTACCAGGAGTGTAACTTCTGGTTTTGTGTCTGCTATATAGAGCTCTAAGCTCAATAAAGCTAAATCCAATATTTCATTTTCTTCACTATCCGTAACTTCCTGCACTTCCTCTATTTCTTCTGTCACATCCTCTACTCCTTCTATCACATTCTCATTTGTCCTTTCTCTGCTATCCCCTTCTAGTGATTCTTGACTATCATATAGTCAGTCCTCACCCTCCTTGTCTTCCGTGGTTGCCTTCTTGTTTTTCTTGCAATCCCTTGTCAAGTGTCCCTTTTTACCGCATTTAAAACATTCACCCCTTTTCTTTCTCCCTTCAAAGTCCTCTGATCGCTGATCAGATTGTCTGTTTCCCTGGGAATTTCTCTTGCCCTTTTTCCCGGATTGTACTACATAGACTTCTGCTCCATCTTCTACAGAAAATACTTGGGCTTTCTTTTTCTTTTTGCTATCAAAATGCCTTTCGGCATGCCTAGCATATTCAAGTAATGACTGTAACCTGCTTGTACAATGATCTACCATGTGCTTTGTAATAAAACTGCTTATGGGTGCAATGCTGCCTTTCAAAAATGCATTCTTTAACTGCTGCTCATATGGGGAATCTTGTGTCTGATCTTCAGGAACCTGTATTCCACAATGGTTATTAAAACATTCTAACAGTCTGGCATCATATCTGTCAATAGTTTCACCTTCTTGTTGGATGCATTGATTAATGCAAGTCCAGTCTGCCCTAGGCTTCCATTTCTCAGAGATGCGGTCTGTAAGACCTTTTACTCTGTTGTCTAGTTCTGCTCTGCTATGTGGGAGGGGTCTGTGTGCAGCATCACGGGGATTCCAGTTGCCACTAATCATGTGCCAATCTGGCCCCACAATTTGTCTAACTACTTTTTCTACCTCTTCTCTGTTTAAGTTATAACTTAGCCTCATTCCTTGTAAATCTTCTAAGAACTTTCTAAAATTAACTTTTGGATGGGGAATTCCCTCAGTGCCTTTCCGGATGTCTTCCGGAGTCCAGGGTCTATACACTAGAATAGTTGGGTCCTGACCTTCTTGCCCTGCCTGAGGATTAGGTACTTCTATGAGTGGGCATATTTCTTCTTCACTCATAGATCATGAATTCCTACCCATTTGATATAATTCAATGTCCCCTTTTGAGTTACCTGCCCGTGTTCGAGACCTGGTCTCGATGGGATCTCTAATAAACAGTTTTGCTTTTGTAGTGTCTCTGTTTACAGTGGCAGCAGGATATCGTGGGGGTGAACTAACTTGTTCACTTGCTTCATACTCTGGTAAGGGGGGCGGAGGGGCCGATGCTATAACTAAGTTATTGTTCTCTGTCTAAAAACATTGCTTTTGAATTATTGTTCTTTTGTTCCCTTCTGTTTACTTCCTCAATCCACCAGTGTGCCTGAGGAATTCCTAATTTGCGTTGCTTTTTTACCCAACCTTTGGAATCGGTTTTGAGCTGTTTGACAAGTTTGATAAGCGAGGATTTTTCCAATTTACCGTCAAATTCATACTTATTAACCCACTTTGAGTAGTATTTAATATTATCAGCATGCTGTGACTTCATGTATTTTACGTCTTTGGTTAACGGCGGGTTTTGGGGTCTTTTTGTGCAATTATTACTCATTTTGTTCTACCCTTTTCAATCGTTACGTAACTCCTTATTTTTAACGTGGTACCACGGATTTTGTTATATTCTCTTCAGAGTGACTGCCTACCTACTCTGTTTCCCTGATCTATGACAAGACAGTAATCTTTTCTGTCCCTGACTTGTAAAAATACAGTCCTGACAAAAACAATACAAATCTAGTCCCTGATCTAAAACAGAAAAAAAAGAAAGGTAGATTCACCTTACCTGAGCCTTCGTGATTGATCACCTGGCTCATGAAAAACCCATCCTTCAGTTGCAGATCAGAAAGTGGCTGGCCTCTTTTGTACGACAATTCAGTCAGAGGGCTTTTCAAATAAGAAGAACCGATGTGGTTTCTTCCCCGTACAGTTTCAAGCAACCTGGCCTGTCTGATCTGAGGCGAAGAGAGGGTTTCTGGTCCGAAGGACCAATCTGTCAAAGGAAAAAACTTCAAAGACCAATACACATAAGGTTCAGATAAGGCACATTTAATAACTTGCTGCAAGGAGGCAAAAACATGCAAATACAGGATTTTGCCTAACTACTAACAGGAAGTATGCTATTCTTATACTGTTCTACAAGACATTACCTTCTATGGTTGACGTAATCAAACACAACTTTCAGTATTGTTCTACAGCAGATGTTACTCAGATTTTCTGCTGACATGACTGGATTTATGAAAAACATTTTGAGAAAAACAACCTGGCCTTGGTGAGCTCTAGCCCGTTACAAGCTTCTATTGTGTAGTTCTAATACATGTGTTACATTTCAAGGTACTTTTTTAGCTTAGGCACAAGCAAATGCTGATTGCAGTTCATATTTTCAAGCAGTCTTTGTTCTGATTATCTATAGATTCTGCAGCTGCGTATTTTCCTCACAGCACAAGCGGAACTCCTTGTCTAAGTCTCATAACATTTATACAAGTGATACATCTATTCATTATTTTCCTGACACAAGCAGAAATTATCTGCTTCCCTGTAAATTTCCAAAGCATAAGCAAAGATTATAGCTGCACATATTTCATGACAATACAATGTTAGAAAGCTTCTGCAATTAGTACATATTTTATGCAGTGTGAAATAGAATAAATGTGTTAACCCTTTTCAAGCCTTAAATGCACTAAGCATATTACTAATACATACACTAATAGATATTTTTCTGACAATGGGAGTCTCTTCTTTTTGTCTGACAGAATTATTTTCCTTTTGCATATTTGTTGCAGCAGTAAGAATTACCTGAATAGCTTTGCATGAGAGGCAAGGGTCAACAGGCATTGTTTTAATATACTGTTTTTCTTTAAAAGATTAGCTTTGGATCTGATTTTAAACATTCATTTTTTTTACACTAAATAGTTAACTTTGACAATAGACTCCTACTGTTCATTCACTTTGCAGTACAACTTAAAAAGGCTTTCAGTCTTCTTGCATTTTCCAGCTTATGGATATGTTGATTAAGTGCGCTCAATTCGCTGTTACTGCATGTTTGTGTCTTTGCATATAGATAGCCCTTGGAACTCCTCACTGATTTATCCCTACTGCTTATTTATATTTCAGGTTTCTTTTGTGTACAGTTCTTGAATTTGTTTCTAGTCTTAAGGACGTATGTTTAGCAATTATTTCTCAGCATACACATTTTAATAAATTAGCTTTAGGTTATGCAGTGCTATATTAATATTTACCACAATTTCTCCTTTTCACTCTGTAGAAATATAATGTCAGCTTGGGTATGAAAGAGATTTCTGTTTTTTTATGTTCCAAACCCAGATCACTTTGTTCTTTTTTGTTTTGACTTGTGATGCCACTGGATTTATCACTTCTAGGTTTACTTTGTGTTTTACTATTCCATCTTTTACAGAAATTTCAGTCAACATTTTTTGTCTATTTTATTTTACCATTTCTTTTGCTGGTTAAAGCCAATAAATTGCCTTGTAAAACTGTCTGTCATTTTATTTCATCTTTAAAAACCAACATTGTTACCAATTGTCATTGGTATCTGTACACATTACAAAACCAAACACACAAATGACACCTCAAAGACTTTGTGATCAGCTTTATTATATCACCACACACACACACACACACACACACACACACACACACACACACACACACACACACGCGCACACGCACACACGTACACACACACACACACACACACACACACACACACACACACACACACACACGGTAGAATGCTCGCTTCAGCATTAACTTCAACTAATATCCATAACCTGAAACAACATTTAAGCCAACAGGCAGAGAGACAGACTGCTCACCATACTTAAATGGTAACAGTGTCCTAACAGTCACTAACCGTCCTCAGTAATACTTTGCAGTAGAGTAAACACCACTCATTTCAATAAAATGCATGATAAGATGCATGGCAAGATTCTTGGTAAGATGCATGATAAGATTCATGGTAAGATGTATGATAAGATGCATGATAAGATGCATGATAAGATGCATGGCAAGATTATTGGTAAGATGCATGATAAGATTCATGGTAAGATGCATGATAAGATGCATGATAAAATGTATGGTAAGATGCATGATAAGATGCATGATAAGATGCATGGTAAGATGCATGATAAGATACACGGTAAGATGCATGATAAGATACATGGTAAGATGCATGATAAGATGCATGATACGATGTATGCTAAGATGCATGATAAGATGCATGATAAGATGCATGGTAAGATGCATGATAAGATACATGGTAAGATGCATGATAAGATACATGGTGAGATGCATGATAAGATGCATGATAAGATTCATGGTAAGATGCATGATAAGATACATGGTAAGATGCATGACAAGGTACATGGTAAGATCCATGATAAGATGCATGGTAAGATGCATGATAAGATGCATGGTAAGATGCATGATAAGATACATGGTAAGATGCATGATAAGGTGCATGGTAAGATGCATGGTAAGGCATGCAAGAAGGAAAGCAAATAAGAAAGGAAAAGGGGAGGGGCAGGCTCTTCCTTCCTTAGATGAAGAAGAGGTCCCTTCTTCCACCCTAAACACACACAACTAGGGTTGGCCAGGAGGACAATTTCAGGTTGTAGTGCCAAAGAGTTTGATCCACCCCCTGTGTACATCTTATATACTGACACTCGCCCCTGCCCCATGTCTTCTAACAAACCAGCTGTAACCTATCATACACTTCTACCTAATCCTACCTTCCACATCCCCTCCCTCTGTACCCCCACCTTCTGTTCTTCCTAGCTGAAACTACAGGGCCCAGCAACAAATGTGTCTACAAGGCAAAGATCATTTATTTTTGCTTAAAGACTACTCCTCCTGTTTTTCTTCGTATTAACACATTCATGGTTATTGCCTTAACTTCATCTTGCAGAGTTATATGGCATCTACATATACTGTATAACTCTGCATCTTGCTAGTTATACAATATGCATAGATTCAGATCTTTCGTAAGTAAAGCCTGTCAATGTGTCATTGAATGGCAGTCATTGCAGAGGTGCTTGTGCACCTCTGAGTCAGCCTTCCTTCTTGTTCAGTATTTTATGTATACTGCATTTATGATTTGTTCTTGGCCATGGCCATTCTCAATCACATAATTTAACCATGCCTCATTAAGTTTAAAATCTTCCCTGTTTACACCAGGAATCAAGTCAGGACTCTTAGTGTATGATGCATGGAGGTGTAGACCATATTGTTCATTTAAATCCCCATCCAGCTAATGTAAAATAGAATTTATGGACTTGTATTCATAATAACTTTTCCCTACTTGTAAGTGCTGTTCATTAAAATCTAGAACTCTTATCTCTTTGATCTTCCTTTTGACAAAGTGTGCCTAGCTCTAAGAACTTCCCTAAAAGCCTAACTTAATCACAGAAACTTTCACAACAGCATTGCAGACCCACAAATCTATGGTTCCTGTATAGTTCTTACTTGGTACCTATAACTGAGGTCTGGTTAATATGTACCCACTAAAAAAGTCATTTAATAGCCCCAAAGCTGTGCATTTGTCAAAAGTGAACAACTGAAAATTTACCCAATGAACCTCAGGAAAAACACTCAAAATGTAATTTTTGCTGGGTCCACACCCACCTGCACTCCTTATTAAATATACTGCTAACTGCACAGTCACACAGCTGAGGGGGCAAAAGAAGCAATTTGCAGAGTTGAAAAAAGTGTCCAAATGAATTGCTATCCAACAGAACAAGACAATGGAATAAACTTAAACACAGTTGGGAACTCACTGCTTGAGGATCGGGATCAGGAAAACCTCAGTGAAATATTTTCCCCTGAATGATAGATGTCTCAGTTCAAACTCTTTATAATGAACATTTATGTCAGACTGGATGAGCATGGCTTTATGCATAAGGACAAATTCAGAAATAAAGGAGATAGAGTGCTTATGTATCTTAGACTGTACTCATATGTTTTACCTTTACATGTCTCATTTCCAGACGTTCTTGGCAAATAATCTATATTTGGCACACTCTTCCAAGGCTGGGGGTGAGGGTGGGAGACCATAAGAAGGTAATAAATACTTTTGTTGCCAACATTCTCCCACTCACTAACAGCATACATAGCTTAATAATTATACAGTCAGATGTCTGTCTGAGGCTACTGTAAATTAGACTTGCTGAATCCCTCATACTAAATGTTCTTAGTGAAATGTCAAACAATTCATCACCCCCAGGGCTCTTTCTTTAACCATCTCTTATTCCACTTATGACAAGATACTTTTCAGTAAACAATGTCACATTAGCCAGGGCTACGATTGATTCAGGTAACAATAATTTTCAATTATTTAGCATAACTCTCTTCCTATGGTATGTTCCAGAATATTTGTAGCTGGAAAAATCTGTTTTGTCTTCCTTCTCATATTTAGCTAAGAAGACTGACTGACTCTGTAAAAGTCCTTTTAAGCAGCCAACAAAGTCGTAGAATGCTTATGTATGAATGCCCTCCATGTTCTGGACTAATATTCCCTTTTCTAAAATATGAGATTTAAAGGGCCTTAATTTAAATAGATCCATCCATCCTTCCATCCATCTTCAACTCCTTTTCCAATTTTTGCACATGGGGTCAGGGTGTCACTTCAACAGCCGGGTGGCTAGCTTTGTCTTGCCTTGTCTTGCCATGGCATTCATCTGTACCACTCACTTGCACACACACTCGCACCTACTGCCAATTTAGAGTGTCCAGTCCACCTATTGCATGTCTTCAGAATGTGGAAGGAAACCAGAGCACCCAGAGGAAACCCATGTGACTGCAGGGAGGACATGCAGACTCCACACAGAAGGCACCCCAAGCCAAGAATCGAACCGAAGAACATCTTGCTATGAGGCATCTACTGTATATAATATGTAAAATAAAAATGTATAATATAGTATTCTTTTAGGGCATACAGAAATCCACAAAAGTGTTAAACACTAAACAGAAAATGGTGCATATCTGCTGTTCCAAAATATATGCTACATTTTTCTGTCGTGTGTTACCCATTCTCAACTGGTGTCATATTATAATTATAATAGTACAGTCATGTTCACAACTGTAACTAGGCTGGAGTGAAGGGATGTGTATATGTTTATCCATTTGAAAATGTATCATTAACGACCATAGCATACTGGTCACCACCCATTGCTAAAGGGAAGTTTTTCTATAACTCCACTAGTGTTGGAAACATTTTGGAATGTGTTTATTTTTGTGTGAGAATTATCATATAAACAGATTAAACACTTGTTAGAGCTTAGCACAAAAACAATGATGAAGTATGATCTGAGGTAAGGAATATGCAAAAGTCTGGCTTTGTTACTATCTATTAGATATTTTCTAGTGTAGAATAAGTGCAGAAAGAATTATATTTAGCTCCAAGGAAACTTAATTGTAAATATACTGCAGATGTATTTTTGTAATATTCTTGCATGCATTTAACTCTGCTTGTTTATTTTTCCTAAAATGTATTAAATGCAACTGTTTTTTATAACAATGTACACATTACTAGAATTATTTATAATAGTGCTGAAATATACTCATATAATAAAACACTTGCTTGCATTGAGGGGTTTGGTCCCTGTACCTTGACCTTAATTAAAAGATAATGAGACACTCTTGGCACAGTTTGACGAATCATTTCAGAGCCATATAAAACTGTTCCAATAACAACATGTGGCTAACAAGCCACATATAGGACAGCCCTCTTATAGGACTCTCAGCAGTTTGTTTTCTGTATAAGATATACTGCAATTATTTATATGCTACAAACATGTACATATAATATTCTATAATTATTAACCTTTTTATGTACTGTGCACTTTATTAGCAGTGAATGAGACTACATTAGGGCAGCACTATCATTTGTTATGCAATGTTTAGTTGACATTTGAAGTGCCAGGAAAACTAATCAAAGCCTTGAATTGATGATTCCTTACTGAGCTAATTTTACTTTACCACAAATACTGTTTAATAGTGTCTTGAAGACTGGGAGTTGCACAGTAAATGGAAAATGTGATTTTTTTTTCTTACTTTTTCATTTTCTTCAGATTTGTGTGACCTCAGAGCTAATATTTAGACACCAGACAAGTGAGGACAAAGAACCCCATATTAATGATGCAGGGGTACAAACTCCCCCTGCAAATATAATTGCTTAATGACTTTTGCATGATGTATTTTGCAACATTTTTTGTGTTTGCATTGTTGTTTTTTTATATTTCAATTTCTATATTTTGAATCCCTACTTAATGGGACTCAGCATTTCATTATAGACCCTGGTACTAGTGCATACTCATATGTATGTATGCCTGTTACTGAGGTTTTATTTTAGTCATTTGAAAACAAATTCTGAATTTACAGGTAGTCCCCGGGTTAAGGACAAGCTCTGATTTTTAGTCTGTCCTTAATTTGTATGTAAGTTAAAACAAGTATATATGGTTCTTATTAAATGGCATTTAGTCAAATGTCTGCCTCAGTCTAGTATTTATTTATTTTTTATTTTATTTTTATTTTACATTTGTTGACCGGGATAGTCAGACTGGATGCATGTCCATTTTCAGCGGAGGCCCGGGGAGAAAAGCTTACTTTTCTTTGCATATAAAACACTTTAGAAACACTTCCAAATAAAAAAAAGATCTTAACATAATACGCTATATTGTAGTAATAACAATAATAACAATACTGTAAGTACAATGTAAAAGCAGTACAGTAACTATGTTCATACATTACAGTACAGTACAGTACAGAACATTTTATACAAAAAATATGTTAAACGTACCTCTTTTTAAGCTTTACTTCACATTTCTGTACTACAGGTATCACCCATATTTTCTACTCTTTCCCGAACTATCAGACCTCTGCCAGGCCTCCTGCTCTCACCTAGACCCTAGTGAGCCGCAATGTCATTTGCCTATTCTACTGTACAGAACAGTAACTGCTTCAGTACTGTGTACTGTACAAGACAGCGGTCTTGACCAATCAAATCGCCAACACAACAGTCTCTTAACCAGTCAGATCTCTTTGTCTCCATGAAGGTGGAAGTAACTGTTCTAACAAGACGTGCAAGCAGATTCACAAATGGAGAAAATGGGGAAAGGAAAGTACAATATAATTCTTCATTTTCAAGGTAGATTCGGGCAAATTTAAGGATTTTTATTTATTTTCATGTTACTTCTGACATTGCGGCAGCCCGTTCTTATCTATGGGTTGTCCTTATGTCAGATGTCTGTAACCCGGGGACTGCCTGTAATGGTATTAATTCCCAAATCCCAATAAATAAATGCTTGTATGTCATGTGAAGAATACCATTAAAACAATGTTCTAAAATAACTTTGATACCAAAAGCTGTAGTTTTTGTTTTATAAGCACTACTTCAATAGCAGCACACGACTAAAGATGACTTAAAAACAGACAGCCAAGAATTACTTCTTTCAGATATTTTTTTTTGCTAAAACTTTGTTTAGAAAAAATAGTGCTTACTATTTATTTCAGAAAAATGGTTATTTTCTAAAGCCAATTGAAAATTCTGTCATCGTGCATATTATACATATTATATATTCCACCATGGCATTGTTCCCTGAAATTTTTATTTTGCACATTTATGTTTACCTGAAAAAAAATTGGTACTTACGTATTATCGCAACCAGATTTTCGTGGCAATAGCCGCTCGTTTCCGATCATGAAAAATGTCCATTGTTAAAATGTAATGTAGTGTGTTTTCTTTATGAGTACAGATTGTTTTCTGGACTGCTATCAATACAATTTACAAAACATACTGTTGTTGTTTCTTCATGGTGTTTACTGGCACCATGTTGCTTCCTGCAAGTCTGCCTGCTGAATATTCCTTCTTTGTGCCAGCAAGTGCCGTCAAGTGACGGTCATACATTCATTTGGGAATCATAGCTGTTACTACTTTAAAAATATGAGACAGAAATGTGGGCACTGCAGAGGTTAACATGTGCCTAGATGCGTGAAATGGACTGGGGACACAGACATGTTTAAAAAAATAAAAGAAACATAAACTGTTACATGCGAAATGCAAGAAACAGCTGTAGCTCATCGTAAGCCCATTCATGTCTTCTGGTGTGCGTTTTCTTAATAACTAATTTATAGTAATTTTAAAGTAGCTGTTAGATCCTTTGTAGAAATTGTGTCCCTATCTTGAGTGGGTTACAGCTCACAGACATCATGTATTATTAAGAAAACACACAGCAGAAGACAGGAATAGGCTTACGATGAGCTACAGTTGCTTCCTGCAGTTCGTATGCTTTCCATAGCAGCCATGAGAATGAAAGCATGCGTATATAACGCACGCAAATCGGGAAGAGGATTTTTTCCAATTCCTCTCTTCCTGAAAGTAATGCAAGTGTTTTCCTCAACAATAAGGACTTTGAATAGTCCCTTTCAGTGTTTCATGCCCTCATAACAGTTCAGGTTTATCACACTGGCAAGCGACAACATCTGGTTGTGATAATACGTAAGTACCAAAAAATTATATATATGATAAAGTGAAAAAAAAAGACATGCCTATGGCAATACAAAGGAAACTTTATATTTTTAGAATTCTTTATGTGCTTGTGAAAACCAAATTAGCCCTACAGAGTTAAATAAGACAATGTCCATTTAACAAAGGTCAAATGGGATGCATGCCAAACAGCCAAATATTTTACAAAATTGTCTTTTTTTCGCAGTTTGCACTATGCATTTATCGTCACAGTAATGCCAGTGAAATTCTCTGTGTACTAAAAATAGTTTGAGTATTACAAAAAATCTCATCATTAAGTGGTTTTAATAAATATTTTTCAGTCATTACTAAAATGTTTTCCCTTTTAGTTAGTCTGCATCACTAGTAAATGTAAAACAGAGACCCATATTGTAACTTATGAAGACCCTGGAGATGTCTGGAAAGAATTAAGTGGGAAATAAAGGAGTATCAGTTTTACATTGCCAAACCCCACGATAGACTGTATGAGTAAGGTTATAACCTGAAACAGGTTCCTTGACATTAATGTTGCTCTACGTCTTAATTAAGGTTGGAATAAAAACCCTATTCCAGGTTACAGTCATTCAAAATAAAATAAACATTTTACAATGTCATGTATGTTATTAAAGCAGTCTGAAGAAATAAACATTTTAGAAAGGCTATCAGCAAATGTAGAATATTGCCAAATGCATGATCATTTGCTATACTGTTTGCAGAGGTTTGAAACTGAACAGAAACACACAATAATGTGTACACTTGTTTTACATCAAACATGGTACAGAGATAAAGGTTTAAGGGTACTTCAGGGACTTGTTATCATCTGAAAATCTTAAATCAACTACTTTATAAAAGTTTCTGCAGATGAGTCCTTAAATGCAATATTTCGCCAGAATATCAAAACAGCTCTGGTATGAAGTCGTTGCACTGCATCTTTGAGACAATATTCTAGCAACAAATTTCCCAAACTGGACTTGTTTTAATGCTCAACATCTCATCTTTGGTCTGTTTACACTGTCTGTCTGCTGCATTCAGCAGCAGCTAGACCATAACTGTGTCCTCTCACTCTTCACTTCTTGTCTAGTATTAAAAAAACTAAGACAGATGGGAAAAGGAACAACATTCCTAAGGTACCTGCACCTCTTCCACATCAAGCAAAGAGCAACAGCCACACTGGGAAAAAGGAACAGATGGGGCTGCGTCTTTCTGCTGCCAGGGTTTCATCCTGAAGATGCAAGACAATGGTGAGTACGTCTCATAACTGTCTCCTTCTTTGAGAAAGTTTGGAATATGGTAAACATATAGGAACAAGTTACAAACAGGACTCTGTATAGACCCCTGAGTAGAGGCTTATGGTAGTAAGCGTTTTTTTTTGCCATCATTTATTGTAGCATGATTGCTCTGACTTATCATAGTCAGCCAGCACTGATCTCCTATTACACCTTCTCCCTGGGGCCACTGCTGTTGAGGAATATTTCAATATTACCTTTTGACAAATGGGGCCTATCTATCCTGGTAAGAAGGCCTTGTAGCTCTCAGGCCTCTGATGCCCCATGAGATGGAGTAGGTGTTTATGGGTAGCCATACTGCAACCACTTGTTACTTGTTGGCTTGTGGTTGCACCCTAACCCTGCTGTATTAGATTACATATATGCATGGTATGCAACAGTGTATTGCATGATCACTCACTTCTATGGGGTCATACACTACAATGTCCCTTCACACACATGCTATCAGACTGTAACCTCTCATCTTTGTTTCCTGACCACACCTCAAACAGAAAATAGCTGCACCCTTGGTATGTCCTGTACCATCCCCCAGGACTTGTGAGCAGGCATTGACTATTTTCATCTGTCTCTCATGTTGTCTACTCCAGTTCCTACACTGCTAGTTGATATCAACTCATCTAGGTCACAGTATGGTCTTAACCTCTACAACATAAAGCTCTCTATGGAGGCAGATTTTTAATATTTAGAGAAAGTAATCAAAGCAGATCATTTAACTGTGGCACAGATCTCACGCACAGAAATATTCCTAAATAACATCACAGGTGTACCATGTGCTGTCGCATATTGAGCCTTCACAGTCATTACTAAGGACTTCCTGTGCTTGTTATAACAGTAAATATGTCATTCAGTTACTTGGTGATGTGCTATTTGAATGTCTTCTTATCATCTCTGCTCTTAGCAAAGGAAATAAAAACAGTCAATCATTATGAAAAAGGAAATAATGTGTTAGAATAGGTGCATGCCATGCAGGTGGCACTCTTCAAGGGTGATATGGCTGGAAAAAAAGATTAGCAATTGAATAGACAAGCTCAGATTCTGGACATAGACAACTTCTAGAATAAATAAAAGATTGGTTCTTAAGGAGTCATGGTCCTTATGGTAGCTTCAGTAAAGTTTATGAGCCAATAAGGCATGAAATATTTCTAACTGAAGTAACTCCTACTATTTATTTATTTATTTATTGCATTTGTTAACCGGGAAAGTCCACTGGGCCTTGAAAGAGCCCATTTTCAGTGAAGGCCCGGGGAGAAAAGCTCCACAAGGTTAAATAGCAGTATGCAAAAAAATTTACATCAGTACTTAGCATTAACAGGAATGTAGAGCAATGAATATAGACATGATTTGTACATTTGACAGATAATAGAAATGCAACAAGCCATCAGGTTTACATTCAGGAGTAGTAAAAATTGTACAGTTGTCATATGTATCTATTTAGACTACATGCTTATGCAGGCTACAGGAGAGAGGGAGTTCAAGTCACAGTTCCAGAGGTGGAATTAGTTATTCTGGTAGGCAGGGTGCAGGAACATAGCCAGTGAGAAGTGAGGTGTAGTTTGAGTGACATTTTGAATGCTGCAGGATTACTGATAGTTTTGATACTGGTGGAAAGATTATTCCATAGCTTGGAGACAGTATGGGAGCACAGTATCTCGCCAGCTGATAGTCTGGGTCTGTTAACAGATAGTAACATTTTGCTTTCAGACCTGATTTGGCGTTTAGGATGGTACAGGTTTATTATGGAGGATAAGGAAGGGCAGGATTCTGGTTGGTAGATTATTTTGTGGGTTGTCATTAGATGTATATTCTTAAGATGATGGGGGAATTCTAGCCAGTTGAGCTGGTGCAAAGAGGAACAGTGGTGTGTGCATTTTTTGTATTAGTGGCAAATTTGGCAACCTTGTTATAGCAGGAGTCAAGTTTTGTTTGTAAGTGTGACTGAAAGTTTGTGAGGATAGGGGCACCGTATATGAGAGTTGGGAGCAAGAAGGATGAGGCGAGGGCTATCCTAGTTGAGTTGTTGAGAAAGTAGTTTTGTCTATACGAGGCACCAAGCTTCTGGCGGGTCTTCTTAATATTACTATAGATATGAAGGTCAAATGTTAATCTGTCATCAATGAGGACACCTAATAGTTTCGTGCTTGGGACAACTTCTATAGTAGTATTGTTTTGGGAATGGATAGAGAGAGGTTGTTTGTCAATATGGCTGGATTTAGTGGGAGAGAAAACTAGGAGTTTGGTTTTATTGGGATTAAGGGCTAGGTGGTTTTGGGACATCCATGTTTCAGTAGAAGTAAAGGCTTCATGGATAAGATGCTGCTACTAGAGATATAGTTTCGTTGAAAGGTATTTCATTTCATCTGAACTAACTGGTTAAGTTTAGCAGGGTGATCTCTTTCTGCACAAAGTTAAAGTTCCAAAGGGGATAAAGTACTGACAAGGGGTCTAAGTTAGAAAACTTTACACAGAAATGTATTTAAAATACAAGATAATGCTTATTTTTCTTATCAGACAAAGGTACAAGTGACAGAGAAATGGATCTTATAGTAGCTTAGATCTGTATCATATATGGAAATCTCAATGTGGAATAATATTTGATGAGACCAGCTTGTCCTGCTTGTCAATCAATGGAGAAAATATCCCCAGCTACAGTTTATTTATTTATTTATTTATTTATTTATTTATGTATGTATGTATGTATGTATGTATGTATGTATTTATTTATTTATTGTATTGACCAAGTTTCTGGCGTTTATTTTTATGCAATGATGGGTATGTATGTCAAATTTTAATTCATTGTCAATTATAACACCAAGTAATTTAGTATGGGGTTCTGGTCTGATAGTGGTATTGTTGAGGAAGGTAACAGAGAAAGTGGATTTGTGTGTTGCCAGTGTTTTAGGAAGGAAAAGTTGAAGTTTATTTTTTTTTATTTAGGATTAGCTGATTATCAGTGAGCCAGGTTCTGCTGGATGTAAAAGTATCTTGGATAAGAGTAAGGAGTTCTGGGATGCTGTGGGCAGTAGTAATAAAGGTCGAGTCATCGGCATATTGTCAGAGTGCGGAGAGGTTGGTAGCAGAGGATAAACTGTTAGTAAAAATATTGAACAAGAGAGGACTCAATATAGAGCCTTGGGGGATACCTGTGTTAACAGGAAGAAATGGGGAGATGACAGCTTTCCAGCATATAGATTGCTTTCTATTACATAAGTAGCTAGAAAACCAGCTTAAAGAGGGGGTGGAGAGATGAAGGTCAGAGAGTTTAGTTATCAGTTTAGAGTGAGAGACAGTATCAAATGGAGAGATCGAGGAATAAGCAGGAGACTAGTAGGTTGTTGTCATGGGCTTCTGCTACTGTTTGGGTGAATGAGAGTAGAGCTGTTGATGTACTGTGGTGGGGTCTAAAGCCGTGTTGGGTGGGAGTAAGAAGATTATTATCTAGCAGGTGTTTTATTAGCTGAGTGTGGACACACTTTTCTAGAATTTTGAAAAGGGAGGATAGTATAGCAATGGGATGATAGTTGGATGGGTCAGTGGAGTTTCCTCCTTTGTGAAGAGGGATTGCATTATAAAGCTTTAAGTGAAAGGTTTCTGATTATCTCATAGAATGTGAATTACAGCAGTGCAACAGCAGCCTCAGTGGATAAACCAGGAGCAGGACTGCATAAAATGATGCTGTGAGATGGTGTGGTTGGAAAAATAGATTGTGAAAGTCCAGTGGATGAGATAACAGACTACACATAGGGAAGCTTCAGGAGAGTTGGATGCTGTAGGTGGGAAACAAGAAAAAAACAAGCCTAACATGGGCAGAATAGGGCCTGATGAACCAAATGGGCTAACTTCTTTTTTGCTTTGGTTCAGAGACAAGAGTTTAAGGGTACTTCAGGAAAAACTGTAAACATGGCCACTAAGCCATGGGCATAAAAAGCATCACTGGATATGCTGTGGTGGAAATGATAGAAACAAAGGCACCGCAATGAAAACTGTTCAAAAATGGAAAGAGGTCTACCAATGGAATGTCCCATTCTTTGAAAATGTGGGCCAAGATTTTCCACAAAATGAATTACTCTAGAAACAATCAGTGACGGGAGTTGTCTGTTCCAGGAATGTGGACCACTGAGAGTATAAAACTTCTCTCCAGAACCTACTCCCAAAGGAACATGGCCTCACCATGGTGTGAGTAAGACCCTGTACCCACTATTTGTCAGTATACCAAACCCCTGGCATATAATATGACTTATACCAAGAAACATCCTGAAGAAAGAAAGAAAGAAAGAAAGAAAGAAAGAAAGAAAGAAAGAAAGAAAGAGTGAAAAAACCTATACAGATCTCATCATACCAACATGATCTTCTGAATACTGATGAAGCAATGTTCATATTGCAAACTCCAAAGTTTCTGAACAGAATGGTGTCTGAAGTGTGCCTCCCCTATACACTTGATACATCTGTCATGACTATCACCAGCAAGCAAAGAGGATGGGCTTATGACAATAGCACCAGGCTTATACCACAGAAGACATTATCAAGAGTGTAATAGGAGGAGTCAGTCCACCATATTTAAGTGATCTTGCAATTACTGGAATATGAAA
Organism: Protopterus annectens; assembly: GCF_019279795.1. Lineage (NCBI taxonomy): Eukaryota > Metazoa > Chordata > Ceratodontiformes > Protopteridae > Protopterus > Protopterus annectens. Next base: position 457,383,248 of record NC_056745.1, read on the forward strand.
GTTAGCTGGATGCGTGCATGTGTAAATGGGTGAAGGGTATCATCAGCAGTGAAGCTGAAATGAGCCCCTATAAATATGCGATGGATTAAATCTGGGACTTGTTTGCGTTAGAGACATAGTAAATGCTCTATGCATACATGCCTGACTGCATGTAATCCATTTCATTAAGGATGTCAGTTCATTTTTTCTGGATTTCTAATTTCAGTGCCCACTGCTGTTTGGACTCAAAGTGCTTCCCCAATATTCAGGATCCACAGCATTTGTACTAGCAAACTCAGAAAAGTTAACAAAAGAGTTCTGTTTACCCTAGTATGTTCATCAGTGACAGCATTATTAGGGTTTACGGGTCTCAGGAAATCAGCACAAGGGCACAGATTTATTAAGTAGTGTATGCCACAGTCAGGTCAAATAGACTTGAACTCCTCTTTCTGTGAAGGACTTGAGCAACTTATAAAGAGTACAGACTGTACAGTGATGAGCTATAATTTATTGTAGTTAGGCATGTTTCCTGTTTGTTGGAAAAGGCCTGCCATCTAACCTCATGCCTGCACCAAAACTTCTTTCACATCTGCCATGATTAGCTATTCATACAGCTATATAAATATCTCTAATACTTCTGCCAATTACATTTTGAAAACTCTTGGTGCCAAGTACAGCCCAGATGTTAGGGTCTGGGATTTTAAATTGACCATACACTGCTGTAGAAAATTCTGATGACCCTTCCTTACTTTGATATGAATATAAACATTGTGATGGTCTTAAGAGTACATACAATCTCCTCTACGAATAACGGGAAGATGAAGACAAAAGTGTGCCCTGCTGGCACTGCTTTTAGACCCACAGAAAGAATTGAAAGTAATAGTCATGGTTCTTCTGATCTGGGGGACTAGCTAGATGACTATCTCATGGAGGAGATGCAGTGTTTCTGCTCTGGCCTACATACATTTGCTTGGAGGTGTAACAAACATAGGACTGGTGAGAGGGAAAGGAATGCTAGTGTAAGGCATGGCTGTTTTAGATTATGAAACCTTATCCCCAGTGTTGCAGGAGACATAATAGTAGAGCAAGATTCCTACCCAAACTACCTCCTGGTTTAGGAACTGACAGGGAAATTCATTCAAAACTGCTTAACTCCTTCACAGAAAGATTGGCCCATATCTATTTGACCTTACCATCGCATACAGTGCTTATCATACCATGCCCTTGTTGCTGATTCCCCAAAGTCTGTTGACCCTAATACTGCTGTCTCTATTGACCCTACTAGGGTAAACAGAACCTCTCTGTTAACTTTTCTAGGTTTGTTAGTACAAATATTGTGGATCATGAATATTGGAGACTCACTTTGGATCCAAATAGCAGTGGACACTGAAATTAGAAATCTACAAAAGATTAACTGACATCCTTAATGAAATGGATTAGATGTAATCAGGCATGTATGCATAGAACATTTCTCACATCAGCTGCACTGCTGTCCACATAAGCAGAGCCATACATGACCCTGTTTTACCTAGCTGGTATTAAGGGTCTCACTAAGATAACCATGTAATACTAGTTAATACTAATTGTAATATCTAAGAGCCAAGAGGACTTATCCAAGCACAAGTCTCTCTTCAAAGTACTGTAGACCATCTGACTGAGGTAGGTCATTATCCTCATAGCCAGTGGAAAGATTTACAGCTAATATCCTTGGTGGCTAAGCTTCTTCTCAGTCTTGAAGTTGAAATTAATGAAATTCATTATAGAAAGGAATTTCCTCTCTGCCTCACTTGGAACTTATACCACGATGTCTGGTTGAATCCATTTGACTTTCAGGATGTCCTGGAAGGTGCTGACCAAAGCAGAGCTCAGTCAAGAGCTCAGTAGATGTCTCTTCCTCTTCAAATGAAGCTCTCTGCTGATAGTGTAATTGAATGGAGGGGAGAATTGGATGATCTCATCCATATCTGGGTGGCTTTCTGTAGTAGGGAATCAAACTTATCCTTAGCTCCAAGGAATTGAAGTTGGTTAACCCCACCTTCACCATTTGACACTTCTTGATTGGGTGATTGAATAGCATTAGGAGCTGGCATCTTAGAACCCTGGGCCTCAGACTGCAATACTGTAATGTTTAAGAATGGAATGTACAAATACCCACTGATGAACAGTTACTCTTGTTGGGCAGGACAAGCACAAAAGGCCACCCTAGGAAGAAAAGCCTCACAGTGGTAGTGGGATTAGCACAGTAATTAAGTTATGAGGTGATGAAGGGTTGATGTCTACTTCAGATACCCTTAAGGGACAAATGAAGAAGCATGTAGTTTTGTTGAAGTGGGGCTGACACCATAATGGTGATGCCAACCAACGTCTTAGCTGATGGTAGAAGCTGGAATTGGCAACTTACATCCACCTATGCAAGAATTGGCATTATATCTGCTGAAATCATATACAACAGTATGAAAATTATGTAAGATAGGATTGATGTCAGGGGAGGCAAGAAAATGATGGGAACTACATATTGTGTAACAGAACAGCCATTACCCAGTGAAATGTTAGGTTTAATGTCTTGAAATTCATTGGTGGAGCCAACACCTGCTAAGGAAGCAGCAACTTTAATAATGGGGAGGGTCAATGCACTGAATTTGTATCAGTCACCAAAACAAGTTCTGTATGTGAATCTTACTGCTAGAGTGTTTAGCTAATATTTTAATTTCATGTTACAGTATAAGCTAAAGGCTTTGTGTGTGTGTGTGTGTGTGTGTGTGTGTGTGTGTGTGTGTGTGTGTGTGTGTGTGTGTGTGTGTGTGTGTGTGTGTGTATATACGTGCGTGCGCATGCAACTAAAAGCAAGAATGTGAATTTATGCTGTTACTATATATACGTCAGTAGTTGTAAGAAATAGTTATGTTATGATACACTAATTTATCAGAAGATTTTCACCATCAGAAACAATGTGGATGTCTTTCTTCAAAGTTCTCAACAGCCGTAACTAAACAATTGACAGCGGCCCATTTACTGTTTTTATCATATCACAGGAGTGAATAGAAGAAGGAGAAAATGAAGATTAGACAGGACAGAAGAACAGGAACATAGAAGTGCAAGACAAGAGGAGTAAGACCAAAGTGGGGTTTGGCTATGGAGAGATATTTCTGAAGCCATCTAACCCACTCATAACACTTATGCAACCAAACAACTAACCTCATTATTCTCAACTCTCAGCTATCTGTGCTTCCTATAATGCTGTGTATCAACATTATTGTGAACTCCCAGTATATAGTATCTCACATCTAGTGCTAGTAGGTATCACCACAACAAGGCTTGTATCATACCCCTACATATAAGTCTTGAGTTGCATATTCTAAGACCACACATGTTTTTACTGAAATTGCATTATTGTATATATTGCTGTACCTGTCTTCAGCAATATTTACTGTCCCTCATCCACATTATTGTACTGTATTTGTATGCTATATGTTTGTTTATTTCCCTGAGACTCAGTAATTCCACCAATAAAGGTATTTACTGTGATACTTTCATTACTATATGGTATATTGCTTACTGTACTTATTTCCTTGTTTCACTTTGAAAGTCAATATTTTTCTTCAAACTGTATTTTTGCATTTATGTTACCTGTAGCACATTGCATTTAAGTTACCTGGCACTTGCTCACTAAAGCAATTATATAAGTCAGTCTAACAAATTAAAGCACTACACCCTCACAAACCCCCCTTGAGTACCATGTTCCCCATTGGCCCTTTTTTCAATTATAAAGGAATTCCCAATATTCTAGCATGTCCAAAGGTCAGTTGTCAATCTCCTCTCCGGTCCAGCTGGTGAATCTGGGAATCTTGAGGCAATGTTACAACTGCCTCATGTACACAGACAACCCTCTCCTCCTCCCAACAAATTCCAACACATGTGAGAGATGCAACCATATAGCCAAACTGGAGGCTAAGCTCTCTCAACTCAGTACTGGCGTAACCAGTCAGGAGGAGAAGGAAACCACACTCACTACAATTTCAGTCTCACATAGACCTACCGACAACAAACCAAACACATAAACACACAAAAACATACTTGGAGGCTCTAAATAAAATCTGCCTAAGCAGCAGAGACCTCCAAAGCAGACACCCAAGCAACCGCTACCCCAAAACAAAACACGTGCAACACATAGCTCACAAAGCCAGTGTGCCAAACAGTCACAGCCCTTAAGGCTAAACAACACACCTGATACACTTGTAATAGGTGACTCTATCCAGGTACACTGACGTCCTGCTCACCAGGCTGAACAAGGAGAAGGTCATGGTGAGCTGCCTGTCGGGCTAGGATCCGCCACATAACACAAGCACTCAGGTCACTCCAAGGCAAGTACAAATATGACTCAGTCATTGTCCATGCTGGTGTGAATGACCTGAGACGCACCTCCCTGGACTACATGAAAAGAGACATAGAGGAGCTCTCTGAGCATGTAGCCCAAGCCGGTATGACCCGGCCCTTGAGCACCATCTTACCCTCACCAAGAATGATGCCACAATATGAAGACAAGATGATCAATTTCAACAGTTGGCTTAAGTGTTGGTGTCATTCAAAGGGGATCAATGCCTGTCAGCCTGGGATGACATGCGCGCCAAGCCACGATGCTTCACTAGGGCCGACTTGCACCTGTCACCGCTGGGCCTTCGGATACTGGCAAAGGCTCTTGCTACCCACATAGTGCCTTTTTAGGCAAGGCTCAAAAGACAAACCCACCTCCATAGGTATCACAAGGGATAAGAAACTAAGAGTAATGCTACTCAACGCCAGAAGTCTAAACCTCAAGATGCACACACTCAAAACTCTCCTTAGCATGGAGAACATCGATATCTGTGCAGTAACAGAAACCTGGTTCAAGGCTCCCGAGAGCACCCCAGCACTACCAGGTTATACCTCATACTATGCTTTTCGGCCCCAAAACTTGGACCAAACCACAAAAGGAGGGGGAGTATCAATATTCGTCAAAGATACCCACACTTCCAGGTTGGTGGCACAGCACGAAGCATCAGAGATTATCCATGTGCAACTAACTGTGGGTAAAACTGCCTTCCAGTTTATAGCCTGCTACAGACCACCCTCCCAAACACAGGAACCCCACTTGGCCTTCCTGAGAATACTGGAAAATATGAAGGTCTCTCCAAACACCATTATATTGGGCGACTTCAACTACCCAAACATAGACTGGGAGCATTACTCTAGCTCCAACACCCTAGCCCAAAGGTTCCTAGAATTTATAAACTCAAATGCTATGGAACAACTTGTTACCACTCCCACAAGAGGGGAAAACATACTGGACCTGATCATCACCAACATGGGGACACTATGCTCCAGACCAGAAGTGTATCCCTCACTGGTGAGATCAGACCATAAACTAATCTCACTGGATATTCACATCCCGACCCCACCCCCTGCCCAGAAAACCACAGTGAAAACTTCTCTAAAGCAAATTTCACACACCTCAAAACCGAGGCGAAATCCTTCAAAGCCCCCGTGCCTGTGGAAAATACTGCTCAGACCGCAGAATCATTTATAAACGCATTCTATGAACACCTTCAGGAATGCATGGATCATGCAATCCCAAATAAAACCAAGACCCAATCCTCCAAAGGCAGACGTCCTGTCTGGTGGACCCCAGCCATAAACAAACTATACAATAGAAGGAGGAAGCTACTACATGATAGAGCAAAATCCCAAAAAGGGAAGGCATCTCTGATCAGTATTAGCAAAAAACTATGGGCACTCATAAAATCGTCTAAGGCCAGCTTAGAGAGAATAATTGCACAGGACACTAAGTATAATCACAAGGCTTTCTTTAGTTATGTTAGGAACCTGGGTGGGAATTCCCAGATATGCTCAGAATTGGTCCAAAATGACAAAAAATACACCGAGCCCACAGACATTGCCAACATCCTAGCTGACAGGTTCAGTGCAAACTTCTCCCCCCTCTCCCCACCAAAAGGGCAAATATCTATCCTAACAGAGTGCTGCCCCCCTGACATCTCAGATGCTCAGGTAAGAGCCGCCCTCTCCAAAGCAAAAACACAGCATCAATGGGACCAGATGGTGTCCCGGGCTGCGTCCTACATGAACTCCAAGAAGAGCTAAACCCAAACATAAAACTACTGTTCAATCTTAGCCTTACTACAGGATATGTACCCAAAGAGTGGCATACAGCAACAGTGGTCCCTCTCCACAAAGGTGGTGCCTCAACGGATCCTGGAAACTATCGCCAATAAGCCTGACTAGCTTGGTCTGCAAAGCTATGGAAAGGATCATCATGGACCTCATAAATAAAGATATTGGGGACCTACAGACACTGGATCCTACCCAGTTTGGCTTTGTTAAGGGCAGATCCTGCCTCTTAAACCTGGTCAATTTCTTTGAAACAGTCACCAAGGCCATTGACGAGGGGAAGGTGGTCCGCACAGCCTACCTGGACCTCGCAAAAGCCTTCGATACAATACCCCACTCGGGCATTATAGATAAGCTCACCAGCTTAAATATAAACCCCTATGTCACTAGATGGGTTGCAAACTGGCTCAAGGACAGAACCCACATGGTTAGAATTGCTGGAGCCATGTCCAACTCCAAACCAGTTACAAGTGGCATCCCACAAGGCTCAGTCCTGGGACCTCTCTTGTTTGGTATATATTTCTCGGCGGTACAGGCCAACACGGAAGGACTGTGGCTGACCAAGTTCGCAGATGACTGCAAACTGGGTGCCATAATCAACTCTCCAGCCGACACAAGCATCCTCCAAAAGGGCCTCATAGAAACAGACAACTGGTGCCAGAGCCATGGCCTCAAGCTAAACGCCAAAAAGTGTATAGTCATCCCCTTTGGCAAAAACAAAGTGCCCACAAATTACCACATAGGTGGTAATCCATTAAGTACAGAAGAAGTCATTAGGGACCTGGGGACCCAAGTTGATAGCAATCTCTCATTTGACAACCACGTGGCCAAAGAGGATCAAAGGGCTCAAACAGATGCCATATGCTGCCCGGTTAAAGAAACTCCAGCTCTACTCAGTGGCATACCACCTGCTCAGAGGCGATCTGTGCCTGACATATAAAGCCATGTCCAACCCGGAATTAATGGACATGCTGCACCTCAGAAAATCCAAATCTCATCGAGCTACGCGCTCGAGAGACTTGAACCTCAGCACTGAAATAAATAGGACATGCTGGAGGGACAGATTCATAACCCAGAGGCTCCCTTCACTCTGGAATAAAATCCCAGTCCAGGTTAGGCAGAGTCCCACATTGACTCTCTTCAAGAGGAATCTTGATGAGTGGATGGGAGATCATAGGTTTACCCCGGCTATCACTTCTGTGTCACTGTTAGACAGAGGCACAGTATACTAACCTCAAAAAAAGGCATAGCAAAATTAATTTAAAATGGGTGGCGAAAGCCAAACACACTCTGGCTAGGCTTATAAATGCCCTAGGGCAGATAGCCTAGTATGAACCTGTGAACCTATGAACCTATGGGTTACCTAAGACCACACATTATTTAACTTAAATTGCATTATTGTATATATTGCAACCTGTACCTGTCTTCAGCAATATTTACTGTCCCTCATCCACATTATTGTACTGTACATTGTATGCTATATGTGTTGTTTAGTCTGAGACTCAGTATTATTCCTGGGTCAATAAAGGTATTTACTGTGATACTTTCATTACTATATGGTATATTGTCTGTTTATATATTGCTATGTTTAAGTTTGACAGTCAATATTTTTCTTCAAACTGTATTTTGCATTCTATACAATATGATACCTGTATCTTTTATGTTGGAGTATTTCTCCCCGGGCCTGTCTAGCTGGACTTTCCCGGTTAACAAATGTAAAATAAAAATAGATAAATAAATAAATAGATACAGTTTAAAAGCAGAAAAGTTGATGAGTTAGGCACAAAAGACCAGGAAGGAGCAAATGTGTCTTATTCTGAAGGGAAGGGAGAGATGTATGCCTACTTGACAGAGGGTTATAAAGAGAAGGTGGAAATTAAGGAACAGAATAATGAGGAGTTGGTGGCAGAGGCCAGTTGAGGAAGAAAGAGTATGGGATTGAAGGAAATAGGAGAAAGTGTTAGAGCATTACAAAGCATAAAGACGATGAGTATAATTGAGAAAAGATAGAGCTTCAGAAGTCCTGAACGTAGGATGAATAGCTTAAGACACATGAGTAGGGGAGGTACTATAAATAGCCTAGGGAAGGCTGCACCAAAGAGGCAGTAACTCTAGTGACTGAAGACTCAAACACAAGAAATGTTAAATGGGAAGGATAGTCAGACTGGAGTGAAAGGGTATCAGTGGAAGCTGCTTTGGGGCTGTGATTGGACAGAAGAAACCTAGGAATAAGAAAGCTTCTCTCGGGTGCTGGAAGTGGCCACATTCCATATTTATTTAATGAATTTATTCATTCTTTGTTAACCAGGTTAGTCCCACTAGGTCAGTATCCACTGTTCATAGGAGGCCAAAGGTAGCATTAGTACTAAGAGAAATTTGGCCAAGAAACCAGGGAACTTCCCCTACTCTTTTTTCAATAAGTGTTGTGTGATCTTTTACATCCATCTAAGATATCACCAGCTCATGTAGCTGGGACTTCAGTTTAATGTCTCATATGAAGGATGGCATACTCAGGAGGACAGCACCCCCTTTATCATACACTCCAGTGTCAGTATCAAGTAATCAGTATGGGAATAGAACCCCCAGACTTTTGATATTCTAGCATCAAAGGCAAGTGTGATACTACCTGAACCACTGACACTTTACATGTAGGCACCACTGACTCCACAAATAGAACTAGTTAATACATATAAATAACTAAATTCTTTAACTTTCAGTTTACTTGTGCAGTGAGAAAATGACAAGGGATTAGTTTGCAACTAAATTTTATTTAAAGACAGGTATGTGCAAGTGATTAGCACAAACTATTCGCTCTGTGTGAGTATGATGAAGTATTACTTGACAAAGTTTAAAACAAACAATTGCAAACTTCCTTTCAGAGGACTTAATTCTTAACGTTTTTTATAAAGAACATTTCCATCCACTAGACCAACAAAGAATGTATCACACAAAAAATATACTTTTATCTTTTTGCACCTTAGTAAACAAATAAACTTGCCTCTGTCACTCACTACTCGCTGGTGTAAATAGATTATATAGTGCTGACCCATCTCAAGGATCTGCAGTTTGATACGACATTTAAGAAATCCACTGTTCAAAACTTTTTTGCATTTTAAGTGAATAAGATGGGTAACGCTACATGAAAGAGCTCATACAAATCATTTTGCAACAGAAAATTCAGCTCATGAATTCACCTGCTGCTCAGCAATGTTTGTTTTGTCTACTTGCGTTTACATACTTTTAATATGATGCTTTCTCAAAACTGGTTAATGTTGACAAAATAAATACCTGAAAGCAGTACATATGCCCTTTGATTCTTTAGTATTTTTATGTTGTGTTTTCTGTGACCTGTACACCCTAAGGCCATGTTGATTCACCTGATTACATGGTTCCTAATGAACTTGCAGACCTTAAACTGATGTAGCCTCACTTTGTCCTTGCTATCCCTTCTCTGCGTTCCCTTCTTTTGGGATGTGTATGTCTATGGGCTATTTGTGATTTCAGCTTCACATTTTTGTTGATAATACATTATGAACTATGGAGTGAATTTTAGGGGAGTGCTAAAATACTTCATCTTGGGTGGTTGTTCAGATTCTAAAGAAATAGGACAGACATTTCTAAGAACTGCATTACTGCACAAGCTATGGTTAATTAATTTAAAAAAGAAAGAAAAAAAAGGCAAAAACATCAAACATAAAGTTATCCATCCGTAATTCCGTTTTCCTTTTCCAGACCAACCTCAGCTACAACACACTGCAAACAGATGCACAGAAGACATGTAGGGAAGGCAAACCCCATGAAAGACATCAGCACACCATACTCCTCTCTGGTGCTAAATTTTTGCTTTCACATCCCTGTTATGCTTGCTCCACTGTGCTCATGTTAAAACCAGATACATGGTGTTAAGAGTATCAGTAGTAAGGTTTCTTCCATATTACAATAATAACAAAAAGTTATTTACATGTCAAAGTTGATTTCTATTGAGAAGCACACAGTGTATGCACACTTATTCTGGGCTTAAATTGCTTTACAAAATAAACAATTCAGTCCTCCTAAAACCCTCAGAGTGGTGCCAAAGCCAGAAACAAATCCTTGGATTTGATTTATTTGGATATCTAAGCCCAAGTACAACAGCATCCGAGTGTTGACCAGTAGCTCAGTACAGATGCAGCAATAAAGGGATAGCAACATAAATTGTGCATGAACTGTTTGCACAGATGTTTTTATACCACAAGCAGACTTCAGAGAATTTTTCATCAGATAGATAGCAAATGCTTGAGGTATGATGGGAAAGAGAGAGGTAGATGGAAAGGTAGCCATCTGAAATGTTATGATTTGCAATGCAGAGTCTCAGAATGTGGAGACTAAATAACCAGAAATCCAGACTTAAATATACTAACAGCAAGATTGAATAAAGTCTACATGGTCCTCTTACATCGCATGTGTGTGTGTTGCAGCATGACATGCACACAGTAGTGTGCTGTTCTGGATTCAATAAGGGGCTCTACACGATGTGTAGAGCTGCGCACAGACACGCAAACAAGGTAAACACCATGGCATGCAAATTACAGCATAAGAAGCTGAGTTGTATGCTAATCAAGCAATCCAAGATGGAGGAGCTATTCAGCACCCTGTGGCATACTACCCTGAAGTACTGGGTGCCATAAATTGCACACATGTAGAAATTAAGGCACCACCTGGGGAACAAGGAAGGCTCTACATTGTGTAATGTCAAGGGAAACATCTTGAATGTGTGCATTGGCAACCCAGACAGTTACCACAACTCACATATCTGGCACACCTCCCAACTGTATCACATGTTCACTGGGGGGGATATCCCACAGGGTCATTTATTGGGGGATGCAGGTTATGCCCTGGAACCATCTCTGATTACACTCATCAGAAATGCACAAACACTTGCTGAAGAATGCAATAATGAGGCAAACACTCAAACCTGAAATATCATGGACTGTGTATTTTGATTTCCTAGATACATTTTGGGGGAGCCCTGCAGTACAATCCACATACATCTACTGAAATATTTACAGTATGTGCCATGCTACACAACATCATCCCGTGAAAACAGCTTCAGCAGGATCAACAAGGGAAGGGGCACACATCCCACCACCAATGTCAAGGTCGCCACACAGCTGCATGAGGAGTGAGGAGTCAGATGGAGAAGCAGCATATGCTGTGGGTGCAGGCAGATGTAGGTGTGCTCATATGCCCCTGCAGTGGCTAAGAGATAACACATAGTACTCTCATTCACCACCTAAGGACCTTCCTCCTACACACATACATATAGTAACACTGATGCCAGGCAATAAGTATAACCCTTACCTACCCATGTAATGGTTGTGTACTGCTTGCATCAGACACAGTCAGCCCTGAACTAAAACTGTTGCAACTGCTGGATTTACAAGTTAAGTGTTGAACCTTGAGTGTATTGTGTAGTAATATGAATGACTGGCATATCCTTGCATGTTGTTACTTGGTAGTGTAAGCAAGTAAAACATGGGAGATTTGTACAGAAATTACCTTAACATGTGACAGCAGAGACTTATTTGACTTATATGTGTTCATTATTAAGTAGTAGGACTCGGGCATCAAATATTCACATAGTCATAACTCTCAAAAGAAGTCATGGTCACTGCATGCCCTCAGTTTAGCACCATACATTTGTACTGGAAAATCATTAAAGAGAGAAGTTAGAAAGTAATCATACACATTTTAGTTTCAGACTTCACAACTCTCACAAGATCATTGAAATAAAGATGGAAAAATGTTGATGCTATCAACTGTCAAACTTTCTAAGAACAATATAAGTCAAAGGTACAATTACTAATTCAACATCAAAAATGCAATACCCTGACAAACATGCCCATGCTATCAGTACACTTCTAACTAATGCATACAGATAAAAGTGTAGTATTTGCTAACCAAAATATAGATACAAAATATTATATAGATTTTTCTGAATGACATTTCAGCATATGCAGTATATAGCTGACAAATGCAAGCACATCTTCTCAAGTTCAGTAAACATCTGTGCAGATATATCCCAAAGTAATAGCCTGTTTTCTGTGTACTCCACATAAACAAGTCTCCTCATCTTCAGGTTTCCTAGCTACATGTTTGCCTTTTTATATTGTAGATTCAGGACTGTCAGTATGGTGAAGATGCAAATGAGGTGTGACCTCATTAGAATGGTTGAATACCAAATACTTGGCTCTGTGCAGGAGATGATTGTTGCTAATGGATTGCAGGTGTGAATGATTACTGGTGGGGAGAATGAAAACACAACAGTAGTGCAGACTGCCCTACCTCCAGTCGGTGTGTCCGGTTAGACATACAAAGTGTATAGAAGTAATTTTATCAAGGTTGAAAATGTAAGTAAGTAGCACACAATTTACATAGTCTGTTCATTAACATCCAATCTCCCCTTCATTTGTTGACAACTGTATATTATTACAGCAAAGAAGATCCTCCTGCCGAAAGGCAATTGCACGGCTCCACAATATCAAATCCACCAAAAAAGCAATGAGCCAGAAAACTGTGAAACTAAAATTATTTAATTATTAATGCAGCATCACAAACAAATACCCAGACCGGTTTCAGCTGGTAAAAAACACAGCTTTCATCAGTGTGAAAGTAAACTCAAATCAATACTGTTTTATCTACCTGCACATAAATTAAATAGACACACCCATTGGTTGTTTAAAATTGCTCATTCAATCCAGGTGGAAACAATCCACCTAGCTTAACAATCCATTTTTTTCTCTTTAGAATCTAAAATGGAATGCCAACCTGTTTTGTTTAATTTATTCCCCTTAACTAAATCAATAATCAGAAATGTAAACTTGGCTGATCTATGTGCCATACAATGCTTATATAATGCACTACTGGATTTTTTGTTTTTAATATTACTTATATGTTCTGAAATTCTCAACCTAAGCGGATGGGATGTTTGGCCAATATAAAAAGATCCACAAGTGCATGTGGCTAAATATATTAGCCAGTCACTACTGCAAATGGCAAAAAAATTAATATCATACACAATACCACAATATTTACTCATAAACTGTTTTGACTTAGATATTTTGTCACAATGTATGCAGTGACCACATGGAAAACATCCAATAAGTGGTTCACCTGTAATGGTTGTTTGTATCTCCTGAGACAAAATTCTAGCATGAGAATGTTTATAATGACTGAAAAAAGATGCCAAATTTTTACCTTTACGAAAGGAAAACAAACACCTATCTGGTAACATATTAGATAAATCCTGATCACACTGCAGTATATTCCAATGTCTGTGTATACTATTAATAAGTGCATCAGAATTCCTTGCATATGTAGTAACAAATCTAATAGGTTGTGGATTTCGTTCTTCACATTTTTTGTATACTAGTAAATCATCCCTCTTCAGTGTGTTTGCCCAATTACTGGCCTGCAGAACATGTCCCATATGATATCCCCTAGATTTAAATCTGTATGTCAAATCCTGTCTATAAGTAGATTCATGAGAACAAATCTGCCTCATTCTAATATATTGGGATTTAGGGATATTTTTGGCTATATGAGGAGGATGAAAGCTGGATGCATGGAGGACAGTGTTAAATTGTGGATACTTTCTAAAAACCTGCGTACTTAAGGTGTTATCTGATAGTCTACTGATGTGAACATCAAGAAACATGATAGTATCTGCATGATAATTGACTGTAAAGTGCAGGTCCCATTTATTCTCATTCAAATAAGATATAAACTCCATCATATAATCCACATCAGTCCTCCACACCATCCAGCAATCATCCAAATAGTGTCTCCAAATGTCAATTTCATCCAGGAACAGGTTATGGCTGTCATAAATAATTTGTTCCTCAATAAAGACCATAAATAAATCTGCATAGATGGGGGCAAAAGATGCCCTCATGGCTGTGCCCTTAGTTTGCCAATAACATGTATCCTGGTAAAAGAAGACATTATTGGTTAGGACATGTTCTGTCAGGCCTATGAGAAAGGTATTAAAGCCAGGCTGATATAAATCAGACACATGCAGCCAATACCCAATGTCTTCCAGCCCAACCCAATGAGGGATGTTAATGTACAAAGCACTAACATTGAGTGTACACATAAGCCATCCAGATTCCAACTGAGTTTCTGAAATAATTTTAAGAAACTGTGTGGTGTATTGTAAGCAAGAATGTACCCAACGTAGCAAAGGTTTTAAATATTTTGTAAGGAAAATTGACAAAGTTTCAGTAATATACCCTTTTCCTGACACAATTTGTCTACCAGGTGGATGAATAGGATCTTTGTGTATTTTTGGCAGGAAATAAATGTATTGATTGGCAGAATCATGAATCATAAGTTGCTGCATAACTCTATCAGTGATAATACCTTCCTCCCTAGCTAGTAACAGAAAATCATTTATCTGCTTCTTAAATCTAAAGGTGAGGTTGATAGGCATTTCTAAATAATAACGTCTGTCTTGAAGTTGTCTTTTGGCCTCCATGTCATATTGTGACCAGTATATATATTGTATATTATTGCCATGTCACATTCTAATTTCAGTTCCCTGCTGCAAAGCTGTTTGAGTAGCAAAGAGGAATAAGGCACCCTTACTGTATAATGAAGGTTAACTGGGGTGAGAGTTCAAATCCAGACCTATGTAGAAATATGTCATGTGTACTAACAACCATTTTGTAGTATTAACTTCGATTGCTTTTTTTCATTTTAACTACTTTTCCCTTTTATTTATTTATTTTTTAATGCCAATGTTTGTGTGGTGCATGGCTTAGCCCAAACTAGGGAAACAGCAAAAAAGTAATGTCAGGTTTGGCTGTGCTTACATCATTTGCGTGACGTTTAGCAGTGCATAAACTGGACTAGTGGCCACCCAGGAAACAGACAGAACACATGCAGAACACCTACAGACAGGGCATCTGTAAAAGGGTAAAAGTCAGAAACAATAAATTGTTGCAATTTTGCTTTCTGTCACACAACTGCACTTAGCAGTGTTGCACAGCAGTTGGCAAGGTTCCCCAGTAGAATCCTGAAATCCCACAAGCACGAAGACAAAAATCCAGATACAACAATTACGAAACCTAAAATACCGGACCATGTAAGTTTACCCAGGATAGGGCAAGTAAACATTTGCTCAACACAACACTAAAACACACTAAAACTCACCACACTATCTAAAACCAACCTATGTGGGGGGCTACACCCCCCACACCTCCCCTAACTATATATACCAACTCCGGGATTGCACTACAGTGGAGAAAGGGCGGTTCAGTATTGTAAGCTTCATGACTGTCATCTTGGGATTTTCGACTTTATGTATGTGGGATTTTGGGATTCTAAAATAGACCCTCTCCAACATCTGCAGACAGGAGCCAGACAACCAGTAACTGGAAATGGAAACATTCAATTAATTCTGTTGGGCTTTGCTGAAACACGCCAAGCGGAGTTGTGCAGCGGTTAACACAGAGAACTTAAGAATGAGTAGGAAATTATGGAAATCGCATGTAACTAGTCTTCTGGCAGCAGGTGAAAGTGCAGGGCTGGAGTACGGATGGTCCTGGGTTCCAGTACAGGGTGTGCAAACTATTTTTACTGTTGTGACAGTGCACTTGATAGTAATGAACTGAAAAATAGGCAAATGTTATTTCAACATTCTTGTGGCAACAGGTGTAAGTGTAGGACTGCCATACACATGGTCAAAGGTTCTAATACAGGATATTCCATACGTTTTTACTGTTCTTCCTTTTCCCATTATTTTCACTCTCACTTAAAACACTTTAGATAGTGGAGCTGATACAAATTATATGTATGAGGGATAAAACACCCTTATTGTGTTTTCAGATGTATATCTGAGGGTGTACTATCTACTATATTTCTGTAAGTATAATTCTGCTATCTTGACTTCTATGACCTTCATAATTAGATAACACACATACACAACTGGTTCTATATACAAGAACCTATTCAGTTCATACACATACATGTGTAACACCTCAAACTGTCACCTGTATTTATGAATTATTCCTGACTATGTCTGAGCAGCACTTCTTCTGTGGCAGAGATGGAAAATCAATGCTGTGGAAGAGCATGTTTTGTCCCTTATGCCTAGGCTTGATTCCCACACTGTCAAATCAAATTTATCAGTGTATAAAGGCAAACACAAATGTGTCAGGTCATGACATTTATGCTGCCAGTGTATGTCTGCAAACTTAGCTCACCTGACAGTTACCTCCCAATTTCCAATATATATTTCCAAGCTACATCACCAGACACCCCACAAACTAAGGCCAAGTATAAGATTAACCTTCTAGTTTCAAGTATTTATGTCCTCCCTGCTTGGCACTGCTGCGCTCTGCTTAATATCTCACAAAGGCAATAGGCATTGTTGCTCGGGTTTGCACACTAACAGTAAACACGATAACTGGAATTGATGGGAAAGCATAATTTTCCATTGCTCTCAGCTGGGTCTTAGATATGGCTGGAGTTAGTGGGGAAGCTACCAAGTTTAGGGCACAGAAGTGGGGTGTCCAGAAGTTCAGGATATTTATTGGACTCCTGGTAAAGCACCACAACCAAAGGCTTCTGCAGGGAGATTAATCTGGCTCCCAGTACAAGTCTGAGACATGGAGTAGTTTAGTTCAGGCTGTATCTAGTGCCACTGGTATCCCACACACTGCAGAACAGTGTAGGCATCATTTTAATGACCTATGCAGGTATAAAAGGGATACCCACAACCATTGATTGACTGAATTTGAGACTGCAAACATCCCACACCTGTGTAGGTATGACAATAAGAGAGAATTTGTAATACTTAGAAAGCTAAATGTAGGCAAGACTGGTATGCATAATGCTCTTCTGTTCCTTTCTGTTGTTTCCCCAGCTAACCCTGACATAGAGTTCAACAGATGGGCTCATCTTTTTCAATTGGAAAAACTGAGGGAAGCAAGTGGTATGTATGCAGCACAACAGAAGTATTACTGTAGCTTTAAAAGTTACAGATAGATTTTTTTTTTTTTATACAGTTGCAGAAAATTGAGGATACATATCCTAACTGTAACAACAAGTATGCATGTGTTAGTCTGTAGCACAAACAAATTTTAGGAGTCAAATATAAGACTGTAGTCACAGGTTCTGGGCTCAAATACCATGAATAACAAATATACAGTACTAGATTTCTTTAATAAATATTTACATTAAATTAAACTTTATACAAGTGGCATAAATGCCCTGCTGTTAACTATAATCTATATAACTGGAACACTCATATGTGCAATATATGTACATTTCAAAGATTACTTTCAGCAATCTATAGTTATATTGTGTATTTGTTAGGACATATACTTAAATGTAATACTTCAGATAAAATAGTTGTATACTACTATTAATGCATTGTAAGTCACATATGATGGTACTAATTTTATCTCTTTTTTCTCTCACCCCAATCCTTGTCTCTCTTTTTTATTTTATATTATGTGTCATCAAAATGTCTCTATGTCATCCATCTATTCCAAATCACTAAATGCTACACAGCACAATGAGGTATGCCAGCACCCATTGATCAGCCTGCCCCCACTCCACCAGCTCCACCCCCAATGGCCAGCACATCTGGGAGCCAACCTGACAGCACTGCCTCTCCTGCCCATGTACTACCTGTGCCCTCAGGTAGTACTGCCCTGGAAGTTGGTGCAGTGTTACCCTCGGGGAGCAGTGGTGGAGGTGGTGATTTCATCATCTGCTGGCAGATACCAGGGTTGGTGCTTAGGGTCATGCACTACACCATTGGTGTACGCCTACTTGAGATGGAGAGACTGCACTCTCTCATGGTCCATAGGAGGATAAGATGTCAAGCACTCCAGCCACCAGTGGAGTAAGCAAACAGTGATCACAGTCCAGTAGGTGAGGACTCAGTTCTCACTGTCTTCCATGTTTGACAGGCATGAGCTTGTGGTGTCCCTACCCTCACCCCAATCATGGTGTCCCGGAACCTTTTGTGTCCTTCACCCTCCCTATCTCTTGTCTTGTTTGTTTGCATTTGATTTCTCACCTAACCAATTTACCTGACCCAGAAATACCTACATCCCTTACCCAGCATTCCTCTCTTACTGAATTAAAAAAAGAAAAATGGGCACCTGTCCCACAAAAAAAATATTGCGCCATACATAGAGCTCCATTTTGTACATGTGTCTTTTTGATACACTTAATTCAGTCCAATTGGCTATACAACATGATTACGTTGTTGTCACCCCTCTCTCTGGAGGTGACAGTACACATTCAGCTAATATTCTGCACATATTATCAGTTTTTACTGTTGAAGAAATGGATAGCTTTGGTTCTTACCTACATCCTTCCTGCACATTCCCATATAGCTTTCACTTTGTTCTTCCCCTTGCTTGCTCCCCATTTTACCACTTTCCTATCTACCTCATTTTAACACCTATAATCTGGTCACAAAATAGAATCACACACAGCACATATAAGTAGCAGAAAAAAAATGGATCCCTTCACTTTCTGGCCTCTGTGTTTCCATGGAGTTTGGCATAGTGCACCAATACTGCCACAGAGTCAGCTAAGCAGCAGGTGTGTTTCATGCAGTCAGTACAAACACTCAGAATTTTAGCAATGCAGCTCACATTTGTGCACTGCTTAACGATGCACAAACAGGGAAAATTAATGGAAATGTGTATCTCGCATGTGTAAATTTGTATCTTGCATGTGTAAACACTTTGCCAACCATCACACAAACCCCCTGCTCACTGCTGCACTATTCCAAGGCACATTTAGCATGTATTAGTTCTGTCCATTTTACTCTTTAAGCCATGAAACTACATGTGGAAACTTAAAAACTGAACAATATGCCACATACTTAGAATGCAGCCATGTGTTGCTGACCCCATGCACTGCAACCCTGATAGCCCCAGGGTTTTCACAAATATATCAACTACACTGCATACATTAATATCAAATGTTGTTTGATATGCAATGCACATCAATCTGGTGACATGCAGAACTGGAACCATCTTCAAAGTTGAACATGCTTACGAATCTATCAACTGACCCTGGGAACTATTGACCTAACCAACTGTATCTGTACAGCTGTGGAAAGCTTCATCATGGACCTTATCCACAGGAATGTAGGTGACCTTCAACACTCTTGATCTGACCCATATTGGTTTTGTCAAGGGTAGATTTTGCTTATTAAACCACTGGACTTCTTTGATAATGTCCTGAAAGTCCTGGATGAGGGAAAACAGGACGTACTGCCTATCTTGATTTAGCCAAGCCCTTTGACACAGTCCCCCATTCAGGTATCATAGAGAAACTCTCCCGTCTGGGGATTAACCCATACATTATCAGATGCGTAGCCAACTGGCTCACCAACAGAACACACACTGTCAAAGTTGGGGAGGCCAGGCTCCACCAGGAGACCAGTTATCAATGCAGTACCACAAGGATCTGTGCTGGACCCTCTACTGTTTGCAAACTATTTCTCTGAAGTCCAAGCAAAGGTAGATGGCCTGTGGCTTAATAAGTTTGCAGATGTCTGTCAACTGAGTGCAATCATTTAGAGTCCCTCAATGATGTTAACATATTACAGAAAGGCCTGACACAGACAAAAGTTTAGTGCCAAGCTCACAGATTGAAAATTATTGCAAGGAAATGCCTCACTGTCCCTTTTGGCAAGAAAAATAGCCCTGCTAATTATGTTATGCATAGCACCCCTCTAAGCTCTAAGTCACTAGTACAAGACTTGAGAACACATGTTGATAGCAATCTAAACTTCAATTACTATGTGTCCATAGTGGTAAGACACATATTCTACATTGCCCACCTCATAACTAAGGGCATCATATCCAGACCAGGGAGATCATAGCTCCACTGTACTTGATCCTTATCAAACCACTCACTCAATAAATGCTACCTTCTCTGTGTACCTCACCGAGCACCTGCAGCAACTGGAGAGATCACAGAGGTTTCTGACCAAGAGAATCCGGGGCCTCCATAACATGATATATATGAAAAGAGTAAAAGCCTTGTCACTGTACTCAGTATCATATAGGCTGCTGAGAGGTGACTTGTGCCTGGCCTACAGAGCAGTCTGGGACCCTGTCCTAATGTAAATGCTGGATATCCGCAAATCAACTGGGACAAGAATAACTCACTCTAGGGATCTCAACCTAGCCTGTGACATAAGCAGAACATGCTGGGGAGGCAGATATATCTCCCAGCGATTAACACTCCTCTGTATTAGGCTCCCACTGCATGTGAAGCAGTGCTCCTCAGTGACCCCATTCAAGTGCAAATTTGACAACTGGATGGGAAATTATAAATTCATCCCAGGGATGGCACCTATGTCCCTCATGGACAGCGTCAGTCGCTGCTGATCACAAAATCACTCTGATAACAACAAATGTCTAACTATGCTCAGTAAGGGTACTTGGGTTTTTACATTGCTATGCTTGTAAAGGCTCTAGGGTCATTAGCCTAGTAACTCCTAGGAACCTGTGAAGCTATGAACCTATGCAGGCCTCCCATCATCTTTTCTCCTATATCCAGCATTGATGTCATGCATTATAAGTTGTCCTGCAGCCTTGTAAAACTCATACTTCTGCCATGGTGCTTTCATAAAGTACCTAGTTCTGTAGTCTGTGTACTTAGATAGTTACGGGTTCTGTTCTCACTACAGTCAAGTGTGTGTGTGTGTGTGTGTGTGTGTGTGTGTGTGTGTGTGTGTGTGTGTGTGTGTGTGTGTGTGTGTGTGTGTGTCTAGGCAACACAGCAGAAGCATGTATCCTATAGTTTCTGTTCTAATGCCATGGATTGATGGTATTTTGATACTTGCACATGCCTACACATTCATTTCATACAGGCCTACCAACATCTTGTCTCCAACATGCCCTGCTGATGTCATGCACTATAAGATGACCTGCAGTCTTGTAAAAGTTTGACTTACCCCATGGTGCTTACATAAAGCACTGAATTCTGTAGCCTGGGTACTTAGGAAGGGGTTCTATTCTCACTGCAGTCAACTTGGGTGTGTTTGTGTGTGCACTTGCTTGACATTACAGAGAGCCTTTTACACCAGCATGTGGGCCATTGTTATTGCCATATTCTCCTTACCAGACACTAATGGTGTCATCAGCTATAAAGTGTTGTCTGAGACACTCAAAGTCACACTTGAGCTGCAGTGCTTGCCTTAAATACAGAGTTCTGCACTCTGTGGACTTAGGTAGGGGTTTTATTCTCATTGCAGTCAACTGGTGTGTGTGTGTGTGTGTGTGTGTGTGTGTGTGTGTGTGTGTGTGTGTGTGTGTGTGTGTGTGTGTGTGTGTGTGTGTGTCTAGGCAACACAGCAGAAGCGTGTATCCTATAGTTTCTGTTCTAATGCCATGGATTGATGGTATTTTGATACTTGCACATGCCTACACATTCATTTCATACAGGCCTACCAACATCTTGTCTCCAACATGCCCTGCTGATGTCATGCACTATAAGATGACCTGCAGTCTTGTAAAAGTTTGACTTACCCCATGGTGCTTACATAAAGCACTGAATTCTGTAGCCTGGGTACTTAGGAAGGGGTTCTATTCTCACTGCAGTCAACTTGGGTGTGTTTGTGTGTGCACTTGCTTGACATTACAGAGAGCCTTTTACACCAGCATGTGGGCCATTGTTATTGCCATATTCTCCTTACCAGACACTAATGGTGTCATCAGCTATAAAGTGTTGTCTGAGACACTCAAAGTCACACTTGAGCTGCAGTGCTGCCTTAAATACAGAGTTCTGCACTCTGTGGACTTAGGTAGGGGTTTTATTCTCATTGCAGTCAACTGGTGTGTGTGTGTGTGTGTGTGTGTGTGTGTGTGTGTGTGTGTGTGTGTGTGTGTGTGTGTGTGTGTGTGTGTGTGCAAGTGCTTGACATTACAGCAAGCCTTTTACACCAGCATGTGGGACACTGTTATTGCCATATTCTCCTCAATAGACACTGCTGATGTCATCAGCTATATCTGAATTGTGGATGTGTACTATTCCCAGTAGGGTGGGGTCAGAGACTGTCCTGTAGGCCAGGCAGAAGTCACCCTATCCTATATGATACAGATTACAGTTTTAAGGATTTCAGTTTATCCACATACATCATGGCATGGTTTATAGGCACTGTGTTTTCTTGGTGGGTAATCCCTGTGGTCTCTCCAGATGCTGCATGTATCTGGTGAGGTATATGCAAAAGAGAGCATTATATTCTATATTAGTGTTCTGATGAGGTTCAATCATGTGCTGTAATATAATAGTAAGATCAAATCTACTGCCAATCATTAGCGGACCGTAGTTCCGCTGTGGCGACTCCTACCCGGGAAAAGCCGAAAGACACAACAATATAATAGTAAGATCTGAATATGATGGTATGACTTATGATGTGCACAACATAGGCTTTCAATACTAGTGTGGACACTTGGTGGTTGAAGTTCATATTGCTATGTACGTGTGCTCCCAGTTCTTGCATCACTAGGTTTCAGCATAGCGGGACTGTTGATAATGCTGTAATTAGCAGGGAATTCCACTTTGTAGAAAGACAAAATAAAGGCACATTTTTGCATTTATTTAGAGACTGTGTGGCTTTGTCACCAATCATTTGTCTGTGTTAGCCTCTCCGGCAGTATGTTATCATCATAGGTGGACTAAATGATTGCACCCAGTATGCATGAATCAGCAAATGCAATAAGGCAAAGTCTGTATACTTTAGCCAGAAGTGCTGAGAAATCGATTCCAAACAGGAAAGGGCCAAGCACAGATCCCTGGGGTGTGCCAGTGGTGACAGCTCTACTGGTACAGGTTGAGTCACCAACTTTCACAGTATGTGTTCTGTCAGTGAGCCAATTGGTTACCCATCTAGTGACATAAGGTTTAATCAACAGCTGAGAGAGTTTCCCAATGATACCTGCATGGAGATTGTGTTCAAACCCTAGGCCAGTTGAGGATAGCCAGTATGCACTGTCTTACCTTCATACAAGCCTATCACACAGAATCAATAGACTGTGGCAACATCACAGATCACCTATATGTGACTCATCACATACACATTCCTGACATGGTTGAATACACCCTTCAACACACCATCCACACAGATTATGTTCCTGTAGAAGGGTGTAAATCAACATCCATCTGTCTGAGTTGGGGAGGGGGGGGCAGCGTCTGATGCATGCATGTATAGACACATCTTGACTCTCCTCATCTGTGAGATAGACCAACATGTCATCATGGACCTTTTTTGAATGGACACTAGTGATATCCTGGCTGTGTACAACAGATTTGTGTGAGTTATTAATGCTACATCATTTCTGTTACATTTGTTAGATGTCCTAAACGAGGTCACTGAGAGCATGCATGATGACAACACTATCATCCTTTTGAACTTGACAATCCCAAGGCATTTGACACAAATCCACACTGAGGTATTCATTCAACACTGTCAGATGTGGCCATATATACCTATATCACCAAGTGGGTAGACCAGTGGATCACATACATAGCATCTAAATAGGTTAACATGTGTGAAGTGACCTATATCTCAGGTCCAGTGATCAGGTCTGTACATCAGGCTGTCTGCTAGGCCCTTTCCTGTCCAGTATTTAAGTGACAGACATCATAGATGACATACACATCCTGTGTCCAAACAGCTGTCTGAAGGGCTACAGATTGTGGACAATCATTGACTCCAGCTGTGATATTAGTATAATACAGACAGTTTCAACACACGCCAAAGATTGCTGCCAGAGCCATGACAACACCTGCAATGACACGAAAACATGGGGGGATTGTTATATCAAGAAAACAAACACACAACCCAAGTATAATGAAGACCTCACACCATATAATCAGACCAATAGGCATGTGACTTGTGTCCTTGGATAGATGGTAAGTGGAACACTCACCAGCATGTGGTCACAGTGATGATGACTCCCTCATATGTAACACAAATACTGAGTATGTGAAGGCATTCACATCAGATACCATAATATCCCCATAGCTCACAGCCTACATCACACCAGTAACTGAATGCAATGCACCCTTCTTCATGTACCTCCCTACACATCTTCCAGTGATGTGCAACTGAAGTGCACCACCTTTGTTACAGTGAACTGTCACACATGTATTGGCCAAACCTAGTTTTTCTTTTTGTGGTATAAACATTACTGTCTGATAATGTGGAACCCCCATCATATTGTTACACCAGATGCATGTGTGCTACCTGTTCCGATGATGCACACATTACATACATAGCTGTTTGACAACATTAATGGCATGGGTAACATTCATGACAGTGTGGATTGTTTTATATATATATATATATATATATATATTTTTTTTTATTTTTTTTTTATTTTATTTTATTTATTTTATTTACATTTGTTGACCGGGAGTGTCCAACTGGACGTAGGTCCATTTTCAGCGGAGGCCCGGGGAGAAAAACTCCACAGTTAAAATAAACAGACAGCAGTTACATTGGATTACATAGCGATTAACAATATAATATAGCAATTACTTACAACATATTTACAGATGAAGAACATAGTACATCAGTAGACAACTAGAATCTTTATCTGTGAAGTACATAACATTCATTAACAAATGTTACAATAAGAAGTTCCTGCTGTATAATAAGTACTAGGCTTATGAGCATCTGAGCTTGCTATAATCAAGGTAGTTAGTGGAGTGGAAAGAAAGGTAGTGGTTGGATGGGGTGGGTGATTTTAGAGTGGGAGTTACAAGGGCATAGCCAGTATGTTTATATATCTATATATATATATATATATATATATATATATATATATGCCATGCACACCAGTCAACTAGCTTATATTGATCATAATGACACATACAGGTATGGCAGTGTCCCAGCTAGCACCTCCAACAGATGTTACGGTGCCAGGACAGTGTGTGGGATGACATGCCATAATAGTTATACAAGTGTGTTTGTGCAGAATCATCTCTGATCACTCTAAATCACATATGTTATGTCAGAGACATGGGATTACTGGTGGTATTATTCTGATATTGTCAGTGATTGGGCTTGCTTCTTTTAATATTATCCATTAGCCTTTACCTGTGTCCCACTTCTGGAGATCTCTGCTTAGATTACACTCATAATCAGGCAAATCAGTTTGCACAGCTTGACAATATGCACCCTACCCATATTGTGTATAATATCCCTGATAGATGTCCTCTGCATTGTTTATGTAAGAATTCTTATCTTATAAGTTTAAAGGTGTGTACAAGGCTAATGGCCCTGGGGCCTTTGCGTGCCTAGCCATAGAATTACCCTGGCATAGTGCCACCTGACCTTAGTTCCCAGTGCTTCTGTCGAGTAGAGCCACTGGAGATATCCCTGGGGTGAATTTTCTGTTTCCCATCCACTCATTAAGATTTCTCTTGAAGAGTGTTAGCAAGGTGATCTGCTTGACATGTATGGGAAGTCTGTTCCATAGCGTGGGCAGTCTCTGGGTTATGAACTTGTCCCTCCAGCATGTTCTGTTAATTGTGGTAATGAGGTTGAGGTCTCTGGAGCATGTGGTGTGGAGGGATTGGGATTTCTTTAGATGTAACATTTCTAACAGATCTGGGTCAGACATGGCTTTGTAAGTCAAGCAGAGATCGCCTCTAAGTAGGCGATATGAGACAGAGAATGGTTGGAGGTTTTTGAGTCTGTCCATACAAGACAAGAGTTTAAGGCATAGGATCATCTTTGTGAGGTACTTTTGCGGCCTCTCCAGTTGTTGCAGTTGTCTAGTGAGGTACATGCCAAATAGGACATTGTACTCGAGGACTGGCCTAATGAGGGAAATGTAAAGGGAGACAATAAACTCTTTCTTCCTGGATGCAAAATCCTTAGTAATGAGATGTGCCACATAGAAGGACTTTCTGACCACAGTGGCAATGTGGTGATCAAAACAGAGGTTGCTGCCAACCTGTGTTCCCAGATTTCTTATAACACCTTCCATGTTCAGTGGACTACCACCAATGTGGTAATTCATGGGAACCAGGTTTTTCCCAAAGGGGATGACGACACATTTTTTGGCATTGAGCTTAAGGCCATGGTTCTGACATCAGTGTAGCCATTCTGTAGGATGTCAACATCACTTGGGGAGTTAATAATACCTCCCAACTTGCAATCGTCCATGAACGTTGTCAGCCAGAGTCCCTTTGTGTTGGCCTGGACTTCTGAGAAGTAGATACCAAACAGGAGAGGACCCAGGACCAAACCCTGTGGGACTCCACTCGTGACTAGTTGGCAGTCTGACTTGGAGTCAGTTACTTTCACACTGAGGGGTTCTATCTGTGAGCCAGTTTGCAACCCACCTAGTGATATAGGGGTTGATGCCAAGCTTAGTGAGTTTTTCTATGATTCCTGAGTAGGGAATGGTATCAGAAGCCTTGGCCAGATCAAGGTAGGCTGTATAAACCACCTTGCCTTCATCCACAGCTCTGGTGACTGACTCAAGGAAGTCAACCAAGTTGAGCAGACATGATCTACCTTTCACAAAACCAAACTGTGTGGGATCCAGAGTTTGGAGATTCCCTATATCCTTGTTTATTAGGTCCATGATGATGTGTTCCATAGCTTTGCATATCAGACTTGTCAGGCTAATGGGGCAATAGTTCCCAGGGTCTGTAGTCACTCCTCCTTTGTGGAGAGGGATGACTGTAGCACTGTGCCATTCAGTAGGGACAAAGCCTGAGGTGAGGCTGTGATTGAACAGGGTACACAGGAGAGGTGCCAGTTCACTTTGTAGTTCATGTAGAATGCAACCAGGGATATTGTCAGGTCCCATAGAAGCTATATTCTTGGTCTTGGACAGTGCTGTTTTAACCTGTGCAGCAGTAATACTACTGGGTGCCTGGCAATCTACTGGTATTGTGATTGGTCCTTTGGGTGGGAGAGGGGTAAAGTTGGCACTGAATCTGTTGGCCAGTATACTGGCAATATCTGTTGGCTCAGTATAGGCGGTACCATTGTGCAGTAGCTCAGAGCAAATCTGGGTATTGCTGTGGAGATTCTTTACATAACTAAAGAAGGCCTTGTGGATGACTTTACTATCTGCTGCAATTCTGTTTTCATAGCTAGCTTTAGAGGATTTGATAAGAGATCTCAACTTTTTGTTGAGGCTGATAAGGGAGTTTTTCCAGTCTTGGGACTTCACCTTATTCTGCATCAGTTTCCTCCTTCTATTGCAGAGTTTGTTTATGTCAGGGGACCACCAGATTGGCTTCCTTTTTTTGGGGGAGAGTGTCTTGGTTCTATTGGGTATGGTGAGATCCATGCATTTGTGTACATGTTCATACAGTGCATTGGTGCATGATTCTGCAGTCATGCAACTATTCTCCATTTGCATGGGTGCCGTGAAGTTAGCCACCTCTGTTTTTATAGGTTCATAGGTTCATAGGTTGGTACTAGGCTATCAGCCCTAGGGCCTATACAAACCTAGCCATAACAATTCCCTGGCTATTTCTTCCCACACTATTTACTTCCCTGGACCCCTGTCTAGCAGGGCGACTGACGTGATCCCTGGGGTGAATTTCCTTTCTCTCATCCAATCGTCAAGGTTCCTTTTGAAGAGGACCAAAAAGGCACTCTGCTTGACATGTATGGGCAATCTATTCCAGAGTCTGTGGAGTCTCTGGGTCAGGAACCTATCCCTCCAGCATGTTTTGTTTATTGTGATGACAAGGTTTAGATCCCTGGAGCATGTGGCTCTGAGGGATTGGGATTTCTTTAAGTGTAGCATGTCCAACAGCTCTGGGTTTGACATGGCCTTGTATGTTAAGCAAAGATCACCTATGAGTAGACGATATGCGACAGGGTATAGCTGGAGTTTTTTAAGGCGGTCAGCGTAGGGCATCTGCTTTAGGCCTGTGATTCTTTTAGTGAGGTATTTCTGTGGCCTTTCCAGTTGTTGCAGATGTCTTGAGAGGTACATACCAAATGGGGCATTGTATTCTATAATGGGTCTAATGAGGGATGAGTACAGTGGGACAATGACCTCCTTTTTTCTAGATGAAAAGCCCTTAGTGATGAGGTGTGCCACATAGAAGGATTTCCTGACTGTTGTAGTTAGCTTTGGAGAAGTTTTTCATGGTGGTTACCTTTGCCTGGGGGGGTGGGGGTGGGAGGGATGTGGATTTCAAAGGTGATTAGTTTGTGGTCGGATCTAACCAGGGAGGAGCTGACTCTTGGTGTAGAGCAATGGTCACCCATGTTAGTAATGACCAGGTCAAGGATGTTGTTACCTCTAGTGGGGGTAAGAACGAGCTGGTCCAGGGCATTGGAATTAATGAACTCCAGAAAATGTTGGGCAAGTGTATTGGTACATGAGTAGTTTACCCATTAATGGAGGAACAGTTGAAGTCGCCTAGTAAGAGAGTGTTAGGTTGGACCCTAATATTCTACAGACATCTTCTCCATTTTTATGTCACCTTGTGCGACAGTCACATAATATGCATTTTCACTGTGCAGTCCCTACTGTACCATATTGATATGTGATTGCTATAACACAGGGAAAGAGGACAGGTGAAACATGCCCTCATCTGCTGTACATTAGGTTGTTTCACCTGTCCTCTTTCCCTGTGTTCATTCCTACAATTCATCTGTGTGTCCCTATTCAATACACACACTTCTCCTGCGTGTTTATTTTGCATGGCAGTCCATGTACCCTTATAGATCAGTTACACAACTTCAGCATAGAATGCCAGGAATGGGATTTCATAATACTCTGCACTGAATACACTGTCCTGTCCTGTGTTTGGACCATATACATATCATACCTCTCAACTGTCCAGATTTTAATGGAAATGGCCAACATTTTGCCTTATATATCTTTTGGTGTGTTTCTTATCAAATTTGTGATTTCTGCCATATCACTGGGATGATCTTAGAACTGATGTGACTCAATAATTACAGACGTTTAAGTTTCAGACTTCAAATCCTTCAAAAAATGTATCTGAACACAAACCCCTTGTTATTCTAGCACATTTCTAAAGAGCACATATGTCAAATCTGTCCCTATTTCTAGTTAATTGTCCCCCATTATGTTGGGCTTTGTCCAGATATCTTGCACTAAGAGATTGAGAGCTATGACAGCTATTATTTGTTAAGCCCTTGTGATCATTGTGGCACTCAGCACAAAACCACAGACTTTCTTTTCTCTGACTTAAATAGGATTGCTATGGCTTACACAATTTCCTGACCAGCAACACTTTTGCCAGCCATGAAACTGTGCTTCTTTATGTTTAAACATGGTGCAAGGCATGACTATCCAATGAGTGCTGCTGCTCACCCTGCATCACCATGCACATGTGTGACCTCTGTGTAAGCTCTGGGCAAAGGCTACAAGGAGTTTATTGAATCCTAGTGTAAGTCTAAGATTGCCATTTCTAGGAATATTCCTTTTTCCCAGATGTATGATCTTGGAATTAGCATATAGAAGTTTGGGAGAATAAGTTTATATATAATGATAATGGTTACACTAATATACATGTAGCCTTTTATAGGTGATTTGTAGATGACTGTTTTCTAATATGGAAGGGTGATGAAGATCTTAAAAAATTTGTTGAATACTTAGAAAGTACCACTGAATTCTTTTGGTTTAAATTGACTTAATCCTCAGAAAGAATTAGTCATTGAGATATACAGCTGGATAAGCAAGAGAGAGCTATACAAACTAGAGTTTATAAGAAGTCTGTGCATGCTAACAGATACACCCATAGGCAGAGTATGCATGCGCCTCACACATTGAAATTGACTGTGAAAAGCCATCTAAGTAGAGTAAGTAGGCTCAACACAAATGATCAAAAATGTATTGAACAAATCTAAGGGATGGCCCTTGAGTTTATAGACAGGGGTTACAAGGAATCTATGGTGAAGGAAATTATGACTAATGTGATGAAGGATAGAAAAGACAAATTGAGACCATATTTTAATGAGAGGAGCAATGGTGCACCCAGTGTAGTTTATAAAGCTAAGAATAAAGGAAAATTAAGATATGTAATGACATATAATGATAGGACAGGGGAGGTGAAGAATATAACATGTAAGAATTGGAATATCCTTATGACAATGCCAGAGCTTAAAGAGTTTCTTGGTGAACATCCTGATTTTGCATATAAGAATGGAAGAAATCTAAAAAGGAGATTATGCTATAAAGATATGAAATCCAGGAGGAATAGTGTTAGTTTAAAGAAGGGGACGTATCCGTGTCTTGGTTGTAGTTGCTGTAAGTAACTAAAGGCCAGTTTATTTTTAAATGTTATGCTACTTGTAATACTATACAAGCTGTTTATTTAGCTACTTGTATATGCTGCACCTCATTTTATGTGGGGAAAAGTAACCGGAAATTAAAAGATCATATTATAGAACACAAATCGGAGATCAGGAGGGGCATTATAACTAATACACTTCCCAAACATGTTACAGATAATGATTCAGCACATTCATTTAAGTTTAGAATAATTCAGGTAGTACACAAGAACATCAGGGGAGGTGATTTAAACAATGCTTTGGAAAATGTTGAATATTCTTGGATTTTAAGGTTGAAAGCAGATGCTCCTCCAGGTTTAAACAGTACAGTGAATTTAAAACCTGTTCTGCATAAGACACATTTAATGCTGCATTGAATTGCTATTTAATTGATTTGCATCTTATTGTCTATTTTTTTTTTATTTGTTATAGGTTGGCTGTGCCACATAATATATGCTGTTAGGGTATTTTAACTGAAATGTTTTAGAGTATGAATGAAAAGCACTGAGGAAGGGGTAACCTGAAAGCTTTGCTTTTTTAAAGTGTGTATCCATTTTAATAAACTTAAAGAACGTTTCTACTGGTCCGTTCTTGGTATTTTGATATTCATTTGGTTTGGTTGGACAGCGTTCACGATAGCAAGATTCTTCTTTTGTATGCACAATGACATAGAACCAGACCAAAGAACCTCTTGCTGTAAGATGATGATGCTACTCCCTGCTCCACTTTGTTTACAAGATAAAATATTAACACCTGAAATCTCACCACATGGTAGTATTTCAAACACCTCCTAAAAGTATATGTGTCTCTTATGCTTAGAGCTAGACATGTAGACATCTGGGTAAAAGACAGCTATAGAAAGTTAGGTAGGAGATTGCCAGCTCTGCAGAACCATGACTTTTGATACATTGCAGAAGTATGTTTACCTAGTCACAAGATACTCTTTTAAACCTGAACTCATTGGGAATGCAAGGTAATGTAGACATTAAGTGAGATGGATGTTGAAAGAAAGGCATAGAGTTTGTCCGGAAAAAGAATTAACAGTCATCAGTATTTAAGATACATGTTTCTTAATGCTAGTTAGTGCAAGACCCTTTACAAAAAGTATTTACACCCTTCCTGAGGGGTTTTGCTACAGACAGCGTGTATGTAGGGTTCCCCTTCATATGATCGAATTTCTCTAAACTCGAAAGTCATAAACTCAAAACCAGAATCTCGAATGTAGAGAAACTCGAACATATGAAAGGGACAAAAAAAGATTAACACCTTTCAAATGTTTTTGCAGGGGGGCTTCACCCCCCCTGCACCCTCACACCCCCCCAACTTAAATATACCTACTCCGAGATTGCACTATAGTGAAGAAAAGGGAAATCTCCCATTCCACGCTATACACGTAAGCGCAAAACGGAAGATTTTCCATTCCTCCGCTATAGTGCGGTCATGGAACATTCACATTTAAACTGCTAGGGTACAGGGGACCTGGCCCCCTGCAATTAGGTAAGTTAACTTTTTATTTCTTTAAACCTAAGGCTCCCATTCACAATTTCGAATAAATGGAAGATCGAGATTTTAGTGTCGGGATTATGAATTTCGAGCTTCCATCCATTCGATCTTGTGAAGGGGAACCGTATGCAGGACTTACAGATATTTTCTTCCAGTGGCATGAAATATCTGTCTTTTCTTTATCTGTGAGCATATATATTTTTGACAGTATTTCCTGTATGCTAGTGTCTCAACCAAGCTTTGTCTCTTTCTAACAAAAAAGTCTACATGCTAGAAGACAGCTAGGCCAAAGCATTACTATTTACATTTAATTTTCGTAGTGGGTCATGCATATTAAACATAGCTAGAAAATTTGTGATGAAATAGTAAATTGCTTCATCTAGGTTAGCAAAGGTCACAGCAGGAGTTTAGGCAATATCCTCTGGTTCTAACAGAAGACTGGGTATTTTCTACTTTGGCCAAATGCTTGTAGACAAGTAGATGGGGTGGTAATTATTTTGTTTTTCCATTCCAAATCCAATAACAACAAATCTTTGCTGTACGCAAAAAAAAAACAAAACAAAAAAAAAACTAAGGGACAGATTTATGAACATCTAATTTTCAAGCTACTATCATGTGTGTGTCACATACTGTACTGTTTTGTACCATTAAATGGGTCTACACATCGTGTAGAGCTGCCAAACAAAGTTGAACAGCAGAGTATGCTAATGAAAGCATAATCACCTGAATTACATGCTAATGAACCTATCCAATATGGCATATCCATTCAGGAAGCTATAATGTAAATGCATAGAGATGGTGCAGCCCTTTGCTATGAACATCAAAACCTATTGGAATACAGCCACCATCACACTTAAAAAAAAAGGAATGTTAGGGACTGCTGTTGTCTTGCATGTGTATGTGCAACAGGCTCATATCTATACTGCTGATAGACCTTGTCCAAGGTGAAGAAGGGTGTTCAGACCCTGTTTAACATATCATGGACTGAATGATATTGAAATAGTAGAGCAGTACAGGGTTGAAAGAGAAACACTACAGGAAATCTGAAACCTCTGCCACCCCCACCTCTGGCCAAGGGGAATTCAAGGAGAACCTATACCAGTGGAAACTGAGGTATATGTAGCATTAAGGGTATTAGCTATTGGTACCTTCCAGAGACCCACATATATATATATATATATATATATATATATATATATATATATATATATATATATATATATATATATACTAGAGATGTCACAGGACTCAGCTTCAAGCACAATTTACCAATATTTAAATGCTATACTACAACATGAAAGGCATTACAATACCTCTCAATCTCTTTATTTTTATTTATTTTATTTTACATTTGTTGACCGGGATAGTCCGACTGGATGCATGTCCATTTTCAGTGGAGGCCCGGGGAGAAAAGCTCCAAGGGTAAGCAGATACAGCATTACATAATACCAGCATTACATATTACAAACAGACTATTTACAGAGATTACATAAGTAAGCAAGTTAAACAAGTTCCACAGGTTACAGTTAATCCTGAGCGCAAGTCAGGATTAAATTAAATTACACAGTAAACTGGTTAACAGATTTTACACATTCTAGAGAGAGTTAGCCAGGCTTGATACATTGACATAGCCAGTTAAGTGACAAATGTTGTTCGAGTCTAGTTTTAAATTGACCTAAGGTGGAAAGTAAGGTAATATCAGCTGGAAGAGAGTTCCAGGATCTACTTACAGAGTTTGCAAAGAGAGAATCACCAGCTGTGTTATTAATTTTGCTAGTCTGAATTAGTAGTTTGTTAGAGGATCAAGTGGTCTAGGATTGTTATAGGGGTGATAATATTTTTAAGTGCAGGAGTATTGTCCAGATTATAGAGGATTTTATAGGCCATAATCAGTTGGTTATACTGGATTAGGCTGGGTAGTTCAAGCCACCCAAGCTGATTTAGATTGATGCAATGATGTGTCCTAAAAGGCAGCCCAGTGGCAAACCTGGCAATGTGGTTGTAGCAAATTGAGAGTTTGTTAAGGACAGTCTTGTTCAAATTCGTGAGTAGAGGAGATGCATACAGAAGGGTTGAAAGAAGGTGAGAGCGAGCTATGGCAATTTTAGCTGGAGGGGTTAGGAAGGCTTTTATTCTGTAAAGTGACCCTAATTTTTATTGATGGTTTTGATAGTTTGGTTAACATGTAGGTCAAATTTTAGATTATTGTCTATGATGACACCTAATAGTTTTGTAGATGGGTCAGGGGAGATTATTGTGCCATCATTTGATTTTATGGTAAAGGTGAAAGTGGTAGACCTACGTGTTGGTGAAAATCACAGCATTTAAGTTTTTTGAGATTTAGCATCAGACAATGTTCAGAAAGCCAGTTTTCTATTGTATTAAAGGTGATCTGGGTAGCTGACCATAACTCTACTGGAGATGTGGCTGAGCAAATCAGAGTAGAGTCATCAGCATATAGGATACAGCTGACTTTTGGGATGACAGTATAAAGGTCGTTAATGAAGATGGAGAACAGCAAGGGCCCTAGTATAGAGCCTTGTGGTACTCCAAGGGTGTTAGGTAGAAGGTTAGAGAGTTTGTTCTGCCAGAGGACAGCCTGCTGTCAACCATTCAGGCAGGATTGAAACCATTGGAGGGCTCCAGTATCTAGACAGAATGTTTGCAGGGTGTAGATTAAAAGTTAGTGATCAACCATATCGAATGCCTTGGAAAGATCCAAAAAGAGAGCTGAGGATATATAATTATTGTTGCGATTATGGTTTATGGTGTTAGTAAAGGCTAGGAGGGCTGAAGTAGTGCTGTGATGAGGACGGAAGCCATGCTGAGTGTCTGCCATAAGGCGATTTTGGATTAGGTGGTGCATGAGTTGTCTATGAATACATTTTTCCATAATCTTTTCAAGTGGAGAGAGTATAGCTATTGGCCTATAATTGGAGAATTCAGTAGAGCTGCCTCTTTTGTGAAGTGGGATTACATAGGATATTTTCCAGATGGTGGGAATTTTAGCTTCTACTATGGTTCGATTGATTAGTATTGAGACGGGGTAAGCAATAGCATCAGCTGATTTTTGTAGGTACTCAGCAGGGAGTTGATCAGCAGAAAGTGAAGTGGGTTTTAATTTTTTGATCAAGGTACGGATAAGTGAAGTGGCGACTGGTTGGAAGCTGAACGCGAGTAGGTTTCTAGGGGTGCTACTTTCAGGACCAGGGGAGCTAGGAGGTAGTTGGCTAGCTAGGGCTTGAATTGCCTCAGTAAAGAATTGGTTAAAACTATCAGAAACATATTCAGGGGTTTTATCAATAGTAGCAGCAGGGATTGGGGTTGAAGTTTGTCCAGGATGTAGTAGATTACTTAAACCTGCCCAAAACTTCTGAGGGTTATTTTGATTTACTGTCTGTAAATTACAGTAGTATTGTTTTTTGTCTTGTAAAATTGATTTTTTGGTTTAGTTCCTGGATTGCCTGTATTTAATGTGATCTTGAGGGTCTTTAGAAGAACGCCATAAAGCCCATGCTTTGTTTCTAAGGGTAATTTTGAGTTTAGACTCTATAGAAAGCCATGGTGCAGTTTTTGCCTTGGTTCTCTTTGAACGAACAGGTGCATGCAAATCAAGGATCTCAAGGAATTTGTTGTTAAAGTATGCTACTGCTTCCTCTAAGGAGGTGTTTTAGAATAGACCAATTACATAAGTTTAGTTCTTGTTGGAATTTGGCAGGGTCAAAGTTTTATTGTTTCTAACCTTTCTGAGTAAGGGTTGTTGGGAATTAATGGTTTTGTGCTTAATTACATATGTGAGAAGGTGATCGCTTAGGCCATTAAGGAGGGTACCAGAGGTGTACAGTTGGGGTGACTATTTATGGGTACCCAGTCAAGTATACTTTCTTTTGGTTGGGTTTACCTATCCTGGTAGGGGTGGATATGATTTGTGTAAATGCATGCAGGTTAATATGGGTGGTTGGGGATTCTGAGGAACAGGTGCCCCAGTCTATGTTAAAGTCTCCAAGTAGTAGGGTTTCTTGGGGGTAGTGACATGATAGCCAGTGCAGGATATCTTCAAATGTAGATATATTGTTACCTGGGGGAATGCACATACAGATGATATTAATGCATTTATTTTTATTAAGTTGCAATTTGGTGACAAGAATCTCTGAGTTATTAATCTGAGGAGGTTGTATTACATCTATGGTGACATTCAACTCAGATTTATAGAGTACAGCTACCCCACCCCCCTTCCTCGAAGCACGATCCAGCCTGTGTATGTTGTACCCAGGTGGTAACACTTCATTGTCTTTAGTGTTAGATTTTAACCAGGTTTCAGATAAACAGAGAATCTCAGGGGAGTGGACATCCAGAAGTGCATGCAATTCATGTACCTTGTTATTAATGCTTCTAATATTGAGATGACAGACTAGGAGAGAGTTAGTTGGCCTATTAATTGTAGATTTGTAGCTTAGATTGCAAGTAGAGGGGGTATGTGTATATGAAGTGAGTGGGCCAGGGTTGGGGTGAATATCACCACCAAGTATTAGGTTGAGTCTATACTTGGTGATGAACTTCAGGAATTTGTTTATTAGTTTGTGGTAGTGTTTGGATCTAGAGCTAATGTGCCTGGGGTTGAGATGTTGATAAACTGAACAAGATGTTGGATAGGATCTGGTACTGTAAGTATGGTAGACTGTGGAAGGATTTACAGCTGGAGTGATAGTATGGCCTTTTGGGACCTGAAATCCTGTGAGAAACTGATTTTCATACAAGGTAAGGAGGTATGGTGCGAACAAGAGGGGTAGTAAAGAGGAGTATATCATTATCTGTGCTTCAGCTAATGAGTTAAAGAACTGTTTTACCTGGTGATGCAACACCAGAAGATAGAGTGGTGAGGTTAAGGTACTGGAAGTGCTATGGGAGAATGCCAGATGAAAGCTAATAAGTGCTATTAAAATGTAGGTAGTAGAATGGGGGTGGGTGGAATTATCCCAGATGAAAGCAGATAGGATCTAGAAAGTGGGGGAGTGGCTATAGTACTATAAATTTAGAGGTACTGGGGGAGGGAGGGAATTGGGGGCAGGGAGGGGAGCGAAGAGAGCTCGAGCGTAGCGAGGGTGAACGTAGCGGGGCTATTGCAGTTTACAAGGTTTCCTAAGGTGTCCTAAAGCTATAAGGTAAGTATTACAGCTCTTAATGTAAGAGTCAATTTACTTCAGTTACAGGGGAAGGAGGCAAACATTCAAGTAGAAACAAAGAGCCCTATGGCTGACCAATATGGTGACCTGCTTAATTACAAAGCACTGTAAGTGAAAGCTTAACAAATGCTTTTTGTGTGTGCAACCTACTCTGTTTAAATGTTGAGAGAAACGGATTGCAGTCTTGTAGACACCGTTTTGTGGGGAACTGTAGAGTTCAACTCTCAATCTCTTAGTGCAAGAAATCTGGACAAAGCCCAACAAAATGTGGGGACAAAGACCCAAAAATAGGGACATATTTTAAATATTGCTCTTATAAACTTAGAAAGTTGGTAGAGTAGCAGGGTTTTTTTTAACATACATTTTCTGAAGGATTTGAAGTCTGAAACGCAAATGTATGTCAATATTTAGTGACTTCATTCCTTATATCATCCCAATGATTTGCCAGAAAAACACGCATTTTATGAGGAACAGGCCAAAAATATGAGCCAAAAATCTGTACATTCTGCGAAAATCTATACAGTTGAGAGATACATCTATTTTCCATACACACCAGAAGAGAGAACAAGGACAATGCAGGAATTATATGCTGTGGCACACTTCCCTGTTGTGTTGGGGGGTCATAGACTACACTCACATAGAAATAAAAGCCCCACCTGGTGAACAGGGAAGAACATTCATCAACAGGAAGGAGTTCCACTCATTCAACTGCCAGGTTGTCTGTAATGGCCAAGGAATCATCCCCAATATCTGTGCAGGCAACCCAGGCAGTAATCATGACTCACACATATGTTACACCTTGCAGCTTTACACAAAGTTTCCTAAAGGAGATGTTCCACAATGCCATCTACTGGGTGATGCAGGTTATGTACTGGAACTTTGGCTCATGACACCCATCATACATGCATATACACCCACAGATGAAGGATACAACAATGCCCATGTTCAAACTAGAAACATTATAGAGCATGTGTTTGGCATGCTGAAGTCACAGTTCTGCTGTCTAGACACATCATGGGGTGCCCTGCAGTACAACCCAGGCAGCAGTGCAGAAATTCTCACAGTCTCTGCCATGTTGCACAATATCATTTTGAAAAAAACGACAGGACCACACATTCCTGGACTACAGCGAAGGCCAGCACCTCCTGCACATACAGACGAGGAATCTGAGGGGATCCCCCAGCTGCAGACATAGGTGTACAAAATATGCCCTTGCCCAGGCTAAGACACAAAGGACACCATACACACACACCACCTAAGACTGAAAGGTCAACGCACATAGCAACTAAGAAGCAAATGATAGCACACACTCTCACCAGCAAAGGAATACACATAACAACCTAAGCACATAGAAATGTTAAAAGTGATGCCACCCATTGTCCACAAACATTACTTACCCATTTAATGTCTGTGGATGGATAGCATCAGAGACAGTCCCAAAGCATATGACTCCTAACTGCAATACTGTCAAAGTAAGAGTGGAACCTGTAATATACAAACAAATGTGTAAGCAGATAAACTACCTATCCACTCTGTGCATCAGACATATGTGTAACCCTAAGTCAAATACAAATAAACAAAGCTCATGACACAGACATCATCATTCTCACAGGGTGGGGGGGTGTAGTAGGTCAGGGATGTCACCAAAGATACGTGGATGCCTGCTCTCCCCCGGCAGATATAACATGACAGACACTGCCTGATCCAGTGTGTCACTCATCCTATCCATTGATCCACTCATACAGTTGAGGCAATCCTGCAACAGTAAATGATAACACAATACTGTGAAGTAACCATACTAACATGGACAGCAGAGCAAGAACTGCCATATATGGAGTATAGCAGCAGTGAAAGTTCAAAATTGCATACATCACAAAATGTATTTTTTCCATTGCATATTTAAATACATTCAAAATATGAAAATGTAAGCAGCATGTGTAGAAGACAAACATAACTTATGAAATAGTGCAGTTATTTGTAGAGCAATCTCCTCCAAGTAACTAGCAACAATGCTCTGTCTGTATCCAATCATTCTCCCCTCCTTCCATTTCCATAGCTACATCATCACCTTTCTATAGTGTAGACTAGCCATTTGAGCACTGTGAAGATGCAAATAAGGTGTGAAATCATTAGCATTCCTGAATACCAAAAAATCACTTGGTGAAGGGAATGTAAACATGATGCAGGTAGCTACAATATGGTATGCACATTCCCTTGGACTGCAGGGAGGAGAAAAAGCAATTGTCATCTCCTAATGGCTTGCAACTGTTTCTGATTACTCTGACTACAACAACAAGCAATACCAAAGTACACTAACAATAAAAAGGTGTAAGCACCTTGAGATATATGAGAACAACCTTAACAACACTGACATCCTTGTAGTAAGAGAACAATGTCCATCGTCTGCTTAAAATATGTCTGAAATGCTGATCAGCTGTATTACACATTGAAATAAAAATGCAAATAAATGGCCACGGCATTGCATCTCTGTAGCTAAGCTGAGATGAGGAGAAAGTGTTCAGAAAATAAAGAGAGGAAGTAGTGGGCAGTGCTGACAACCTGACATTAAAATGGTATGTGCCATTATTACTGTAAAAGTATTGGTCAATATGGTATTGATCTGACATGTTTGAGCAAATGAGAAAGAAGCATTTTCTTGTCCTGTGCTGCTGGCAAACAGGGATAAGAAACACATCTGTGTGTTATTTTTTTATTTGTTATTGCACTGAGTTGAGGGTTTAATTATTGACAGTGTGCTGTCTGACAGAGTTAATACATATTTTCTTACTCATTTAATTGTCATTGGAATGATGTGCTGATATGACATTCATTCTCAGGGATCCTTTCTTAATTCACATATTAATTTCCTTTATTTGTCACAATACCCATTGCTATCTCCAGTGGCAGATGCTAACAATACAAAGCTCTGGGGAATACATGAAATCATGATGTGGGGTTTGCATTTATTTTTATCTCTTAGCACAATAGTGTCAAGCAGGAGTGCCTTATGGAAGGGTATAATGTATGTAACACTCTGCTCCCACATTTCTAACACCACACATGCCTACATATCATGTCATGAAATGCTTCAAAAGGATAGTAAAAAAGCATCTGTCAGAAGCTCTGCCACTAACCTTTGACCCTCTACAGTTGCCTATCAGCCAAACAGATCCACTGTGGATGCATTTTGGTGTCCCTGTACCTCTCTCTGGAACAGCTATGTCAGGCTGTTGTTCATTGATATTTAGCTAGGCATCCAGCACAGTGGTTGTGATGCAACTCACAGGCAAACTAATTAACCTTGGCATCAACAAGAAAATCTGCCACTGGATCCTTGACGTCTTGATTGGAAGACCACAGAAGGCATGTGCTGGTAACAACACATCAGGTATCATTACATTCAATACTGGTGTGCCTCAAGGGTGTGTACTTAGTCCTCAAATATTCACCATCCTTACCCATGACTGCTCTGTGAAATTTCTCAATAACCATATAATCAAATTTGCAGATGATACCATTGTGGTGGGTCTCATAAGGGATGATGAGAAGAGGGGAATACAGAAACAAAGTCAGTGCTCTGATCAAATGGTGTGAAAATAACAACTTGGATCCAAACGTCAACAAAACTAAAGACATTATCATTGACTTCAGAAAAAGACCAGCCATTCACTTGCCACTTGGAGATCAATGGTGTAGTGGTAGAGAGAGTTCAAACTAGAAAGGTTCTGGGGGTACACATCTCAGAAGTCCTCTCTTGGTCCAGGAACACAGGCCAGATAATTAAAATTGCTCACCAATGCCTGCACTTCCTGAAAAGGCTCAAAAGAGCAAAGCTTCCTCTGAATGCTGTATCCGCTTCCTATAATGGAGCTATTGATAGTATTCTCACCTGCAACTTTATAGTGTGGTATGGAAACAGTACTAAGGCAGAGAGGAAGAAGCTTCAAAGAGTGGTGAGGACTGTGCTGAAGATAATGGGCACAGATCTTCCAACCATGCAAGAACCTTTTACAACATGAAGCATAAAGAGGGCATACAAAATACTTACACACATCACATCCAGCACTTGGCTGGTTTACTAGACTTTCATCTGGCAAGAAGTACTGCAGCATCCACTGTAGGACCTCGAGGCTCTTAAACAGCTTCTACCCAACAAAAATAAGGATTATAAACTCTGACATCAACTTGGATGTCTTCTACATCCAGATGTGATCTCATTAGTAATATTTAACTGAAAGTGGTACATTATTTAATTCATCTCACTAGCAATATTTCACTGAAAGTGATGCATTATTTAATTCACTATAGTTACTATATTTACAGAAGTGCAATATCTTTCTCTTAAAAGTCCAATTGCAATAATTCATCATGTGCAACATTAATGAACTGCCTTTTTCTTCTCTTTTTCTGTGTACATTATTTGTAAATATGTTTAGGTTTATATGTATGGATAGTTTTACCTGACTAGAAATAGGTTATAAATATATTTATATGTGTTTTAGTCATTAGAATAGTTGTGTATACATCATGTCTTATTCTTTTTATACTTAAATTGCCTCTGTACTCTGATGACGAGCTGATACCTGAAATTTCATTTAGGTTGCTCTTGTATTTCCTAAATGACAATAAAGTTTTCTTTGAATCTTTGAATCATATGGGATGCATAACTATTATAATATTGAGGCACATAATTCCCTTCAAGGATGATCCTTCTTGTACATGTGTTAGCCCTATTTATGTTAGTGGTGACATTGATGGCATGGGTTCGATTCTTGCAAAAGGAGATTCACTTCTGAGCCTTTCCTATTTTTCAACACGTTATACAGAAGAAATGCATGCTGTGCAAATATCAACTATGTACTGTCCTTGCAAACTGTCATCTCAGCTCAGCATGTCAATGACATTCATATGTCATGTAATCCCCCTCTGTTACAATGTGAATCAGTGTAACTGTCACATCCTATAATATCATGTCTTCTTTTATTTACCTACATTTGTTTAGGTACTGTGACCACCATTAATTATTCTAACATACGTATTGCAAAATTTTAATATATAAAGTTGTATTTATGACATAAGCACCTTCACATCAATTATCATACCACAATTTGAACATTTATCCTCCCCTTTTATATCTTTCTGTAAACATCTCTGTGATATCTGTGCACATTGTCCCCAGTACACTCTTCTTGTCTGATAACCCATGTATTGTAGTTCCCATCCTGTTTCACATCCCCCTGTATTCATATGTTTCATTTATGTGCATAGTATACTCACTACACTTTCCCTGCCTGTGTGCAGCATGAATTATTTGCCTTATGTAGCTCTTCATGCATGAACATGCTTAACAGGTTTGCACATAGACAAGCATGTTCATGCTGCTCAGCATGGTGTCCTGGACACCAACATTGTTGCTGGCCATGGAAATGTGTTTATATTCATGTCAAGCTAGCATGTAAACATTGTATAGGTTTTGAGTGAAGCATACATGATTGTTCTTGAATCCCAGGGTAAGTCACAGGCACCAATATGTATATATCATATACTTTGTTAAAAGAAATGTGTTTGACTTTAAACAACAAAATATTAAAAGAAAAACAATAAATCAGAAAACAGTAAGATATGGTAAGATTTAAATATAAAGAAAAGAGACTACAGCAATGACTAATTAAGAATAAAAATAAAACACTCTAATAGATAAGCATAAGAATCGAAAGTTATTCACTTTAATCCCTCAGTTATTGTACTGATATTAATTAACAACAGTTGTAAAGCTGCAGTGAGCCAATGTAGAGCTGGAGACAGCAACAGAGGAAAAACTGCACAACCAAGAAGTGTGTGTGTGTGTGTGTGTGTGTGTGTGTGTGTGTGTGTGTGTGTGTGTGTGTGTGTGTGTGTGTGTGTGTGTGCAACAGGTGTTCACCTTACTAGGATAATATAATCTCCAAACAATCACATTTTGGATTGAGCAACAAAATATTTCAAAACAATAACACTTCATAGCTTAAGTGCAAACCCTCAAAACAGCATTGACCAACACAGCTCAGGGAAATCAGTGCTGTCATGCAACAGTGGCAGTACCATGAATAAATCTTCTCTCAGTATATTATTTTGAGCGTGTGTGTGTGTGTGTGTGTGTGTGTGTGTGTGTTTGGTGTACATGGTGTGTGATACATCAGGTAACTTGCACTGTAGGTTTAGGGAATATGTTTCATAAGTGACAAAGCTGAAAACCACATACAAAGTTCCTTTATCTACCACACAAGGCAGAATCCCTACATTTTCCAGTTTTCCATTTTATGTATTTTTTTGCATTAGAGCAGTATTCCCGACTGGCTTCAATGTGCTAGATTAAGAAGTAAAATTTTACTGAACAGGTTTTTTTATTGATAAAAATTTATTAAAGTCAAAACTAAAACATACAACTGTTATAAAATAATTGAAAAGATTTTATGATACAATAGATAAAAATGGAAAATATTGATACAAAAACAAGAATAAACATAACTATTTACAATAGTGTTCACTACCTATGGATGAAGTTTGCTATTAAATTTAAAAAATAAAAATTGAAACTAGATTCATTTTTCTAGTTTACCAGTAAATCACTGAACAGGTTTTTATGAAGACACTGAACCATTAGTGTT
Source organism: Protopterus annectens (assembly GCF_019279795.1). NCBI lineage: Eukaryota > Metazoa > Chordata > Ceratodontiformes > Protopteridae > Protopterus > Protopterus annectens. The sequence goes on from NC_056745.1 coordinate 457,427,035, forward strand.
TATGGAACCTGTTTCTTAGGCAAATTGTAACTATTCTTCTTTCACTGTGATAGCTATCTTTTTTTGATTATTTTAGTAATTTATTGAAGGCACATCGTGATGTGTTAGATGTTATTTTTACCTAATTTATTTTTAGCTTGATCGATAAAATTGGGTCCTTTTTGCCAGCAATGCAACGTTTTGACTTGCTAATTTCAATTTGTGTTTCCTTTTGCTTTTTTATTCTTTCGTTTTAGTTTGTTTTTGAATAATAGATATGATTTCTAGTGATTTGTTTGTGTAAGCATTTTCGTTTTGGGGGTCTATAGATATATATATATATATATATATATATATATATATATATATATATATATATATATATGGCGTTAGCATATAAAGTGTTTAAAGCTTCTTTTTTACACAGTAGTGAATGGGAAATGCAGTCCATGTTTCAGTTCATTTATGTTACTTTTTGTTAAACTAAGTACAGATTTGGGTTTAGAGAGTCATTTCAGGCAGGCTATTGTATCTTGAGAGGAGGCAGGCCTTATGTTTTATGTGGTATGTAAGCATTTGCCCTAATTTTTAATGAATAGTATAAATGTAGAAAGCACAGTGGATTTTTTGTAGCTCTCCCAATGCATTAGGGGTGCAGATAAACCACTGACAATGCACCAAGAGTGTAGATAAATTTTGATGATGAAGATTTTCAGTTTTCTTCCTATCAAGATAACACACTAACACAAGGAAAATGTTGATAAATAAACTGTATAACAATCCAGTCTCACGTCACAACATGCATGATGCATACATCAGAAAAACAGATCTGCAAAGCAAAATACAATAAATACCACAGCATACAGCAACCTATAAAGCACATTCATGCAACAAAAGGTAACGAAGTATCAGATATACAGGCAGACACACACGCACACACACACACACACACACACACACACACACACACACACACACACACACACACACACACACACTGACACATACTTATGTAGTTGCTTGTGTATGCATGTGTAGAAGCTGTATTAACAGAACATTGCTATGGCAGATGTAAAACAGATGATCACAGAGAGGCAACATACAGAAAGACCATATTTATTAATTAAGGAGGGTAAAGGTCATATCAAATATACCATGTTAGCATAGCAGTAAGAAAGTTAATTACAACACAACATTCAGCAGCCTTGTCTTCACTGTTTGGCAGTCTCTGTGATGAAAATAGTAAGATGTAATAGTCAAATATAAACAAGAGGATTATTTAATTAAGTCTTTAACAATCAGTGGTCCATGGAGCACAGTGCGGGGTAGTACAATACAGCGTACAGCAGATTTTCTAACTGAATCTTACTAATGCGCTTGTAAAAAGGATTATAGCAGAGAAACAGCAGACAGTAACATGGTATTAACTATATCACAATGTTATTCTATGGAAGTCATCCACAAAACATCATTTAGCCATTGTATAATAGATGTGCTAGATCATACAGCAACATGGTCTTTATGATTACGGGGTAGCAAAATATAGTGTTTTAAAAGGATTGCAGGAAAGCAATGTGCAGTATTGTACCATAGAATAGAAAGCAATTCTGCATGCAATGTAATGGACTAGGATAGCGTACAACTGAATTTGTCTTCAAATGCGGCATTAACTCACTTGTGCATAAAATGTTCTGCTGTGTGAGGGATTGGGAAACTAATTTTAGATGATCAAGTAGGAGGAATATATTTCACAATATTTTCAAGTTTGTAAATGACAATTCGGTGCACTGTGTACTGGGGTAGTAACATGGTCATTATAAGTAGCAGTTTAAAATGTTTAAGAAAGCAAAATACAGCATTATGTTGTTGACTAGAACATTGGGCTCTGCATGATAGACAGACTTGGATAATGTACAATTGAATCAATGCATTAATACAGTGTTCAGATGTGCATTATAAACTATTGTCTAGAAAACAGTGCTGTGACAGAACAAATGAGGGTCAGGGGAACTAATTGAATCCATGTAAGCGCAATCAATATTTCACTTTATTTGACATATTTGGAAACATCATTTAGTATACTGTTTGATGAAGAAGCAACGTACAGCAACATAGTCTTTATGATTAAACAGAGCAACATTGTACAGCATTTTTAAATTATTACAACACTATACTTTATAAAAGGCAGAGGAAAATAAAGAAATTAGATTTATATACTTTACTCCAAAAGTCAACAAATACTAAATGAGTGTTTTCATCTTACATGAAAATTTCATCAGACTATCATACAGCTTTGTTCAAATTCATTAAATAAGATCAAGAAATGATCACAATATACATTAAAATGATCTCATTGAACAAAAAGCATTCCAACTGTAAGATAATAATGAATACAATTAATAAATGCATTTAATTAAGTATTCAAAAGCATGTAAAACACAAAAAACACACTTCATATCCTATGATTCATTTCCCTTTATTTTTTTTTTTTTTAGCATTTAAGAGCATGTATGAGCTATCTAGCCAGGATTTTATGGTTGGAAAGGCCTTTCTGATGTTTTTCTGTAGCTAGGCTAGTGTTTGGGCTGAGCAGATGAGAGTGGCATTGTTTGCATATTGTACTGGGGTGGCTTGTTTAGTGGCAGAGTATAGATTATTGATAAAAATACTGAAAAGTAGGGGTCCTAGAACTGATCCCTAAGGGACACTGACTGTGATTATGAGGAAATCAGAATAGGTTTGTAGCCATTTCACAGCTTGTTTCCTGTTGGATAAATAACTGTGAAACCAGGTTAGTGATGGTGTATTGAGGCCTAGAGAGGCTAGTCCCTCAAGGAATTTCTGGTGTGAGACAGTAGTGAATACTTTAGATAGACATAGGAAGACTGTTGAGACTAGGTTACCATTGTTTCAGAGTTGATTAACTGTGTTTGTAATGATTAAAAGGGCAGTAGTGGTGCTATGATTAGGCTAAAAGCTGTGTTGAATCAAGGAGAGTAGGCTGTGGTTGGTGAGGTATTTGACCATCTGGGTATGGATGCAGTTTTCAAATATCTTGTGCAGGGGTGGGAGAATGGCTATTAGACAGTATCTGGTTGGGTTGGTAGAGTTTCTGCCTTTATGTAAGGGTATGATGTATGATATGCTCCCAATGTTGGGGACATGGTTTTATTTTATGGATCTATTGAAAAGCATGGAGACAGAATGCTATAGCTTCTGCTGTTTTGAGGAACTCTGCTGGTAATTTGTCAGCTGTCAAGGTGTCTGGTTTCATTTGTAGCAGGTATTTTTTACTGTTGATGTGAGTACACTAACATGTTTAAAGCGTACTTTGTTGTTTTTAGGGGGTGTGGAATAGTGATTGGTGGGGGTGAACTTTTATTTGGTTGGGAATAAAATAGAATTTACAAAGTAGGTTTTGAAGTGAGTTGCTGTATAACCTGGGTATTTCAAGGTTGTGGTCGGTTGGGGAGTAGAAGGCTGCTTTTGTGAAATCTTCTTTCTTGTCATTAAGTATTTGTTTTTTTTTTGTTTTGTTTTTTTGGGAGATTTCTTAGATATATATAATCCTGCAGTGTTAATTGAGTTTTATTTTTTGCATATGTTTTCCAAGCCCGGTCTCTATTTAATAGTAGTTGCTTAGTAGCCTTTTTTAGCCAGGGTGCTGAAATGGATTTGACTCTTTTGTCTCTGAGTGGTACCTGCTTATTTAGGATGCTAGGGATAATATGACTAAAACGAGTAACTGCTTTATCTACTGGTAATGTTTTTAGGCAGTTCTAGTTATATTGCTTTATAGTTGTTATAAAGCATTCAGGGTTGAAATTCTGCAAATTATGGATTTGTTTGTATGTTACTTGTTTCTGAAAGTTTTGCTGCTGTCTAATAGCATAGGTGGTTAGTTGGTTACTAGAACTTTTGATAAGGTTCTGGTAGCACTAATGCTGTGAAGCTTATTTGAAAGAATCCTATCTAATGTAATTTCTTTGCTAGATGTTTTGTTGGTTCTGGTAGTGTCATTTAATAGTTGTGAGAATCCGAATAAGTTTATGTCAGGTGAGGTATTTGTTATTGGTTTCCAGTCGATGTTTAATTCACCTAAGATTATGTTCCCTTCATTATATTATGATACAGCCACTGAAGGACTTCCAGGTAGAATGCATAGTCCTACTAGGACGATTGATTTGCTTTTATTGAGTCTGAGGTAGGTAATAAGAATTTCAGCATTTTGAAACTTTGGGGTAGTTTGAGGATGTTGGATTACTTCTGGTGTGTTTTTAAAAATTATTGCTACTCCACCTCCTCTTTTTGTTAGTCTGTCTGACCTGATTATGTTATATCTCTGGGGTGGGTGGGGTATTTTGTCATTAGTTATTTCTGGCTTTAGCCAAGTTTCAGTAGCTGTAAGTATGTCAGGGTTATAGTGTGAGAGGGTTGTGTGGAGATCATGGGTCTTGTTGCATATGCTTTAAAAATGTATGTTAAGGAGAAATAGGTTATGAGCTGATGTATGGTTTGGGAGAGTAGTTGTGTCATTCTGAAGGGATGTGGTTGGTTCTGGCCATATATTGGTGCTTGGGCCAGTGCTGGAGTGGATATCCCCCTTTGGACCAGCTTAGTTATGGGATAAAGATATGTATAGATAAATCTAGCCTTTTTATGTGTATATAGGTAGGTGGGGAATGATGACTTACTAAGCTTTAAGTGTTTAAAGGTGAATGAGTTTAGTAGTGAGTGTGGATATAGTTGGGGAGATATGGTTGAAAATGTGGTGTGATAGAGGGCTATTGTGGTTGTGACTTTGTGAGAGAAAAACTAGGTGGATGTAAGTGTGATTGTAAGATTGTGATATGTGTGAGAAGGGTGAGTAGTATTGTAATGATCACAAAAAAAGTTTTGCTCTTGAAAGGAATGTAAGATATGTCATGTACTTCATGATAGTGGAAGTAGTGTTTTTTTTTGTAGTGTAGGATTGCTATGTTATTGTGTAGTGTATATGTAGGGTGGTTAGGGTATATTATTGAAGGCTCAAGAGTGCAAGAGTATTAGACAGATTAGAGGTCTTAGTAGTGATGGAGGACATGGGAGGTGTTGCTAGAGACTGTTATTGGTTAATTTTGAGAGATGGACATAGGTTGAGAAATTTAAATACATGTGTTGTGGAGATGGGTGGGAATTGGAAGTAGGATAGGGTTACATAGCGGCACATAAATGAATGCCAGTACTCTATTAGTGTTTCACTCAACGTCACTTGATCACTCCTTCTAATTTCTTGTGCCTAGGGCAGCCCCCCCATTAGCCCTGCCCTAGTTACATCTCTGGTACATAGACTAAATAATAAAGATGACTATACATAGTGCTAATAGCAAAAATATTTAAAAAATTGTTGAACATAACTAGCATAGTATTGTAAATGCTATCAGAATACTTAGAAGTGGCCCTAGATATTTTATATTATAGAAAGAGAAACTATTTTTTTTCTTTTACCCATGGTGAGAGTTTATCTATGATCTAGATCAGTGTTTGAAAGAGATGATCACTTGTAATTGTAATCACTGTTTTTTTTTATTTTTATGCCAGAGTTGTGTCAGCATTCATCTAGTAAAAGTTTATATTGATGTTGTTACTCCAACCACAAAAGATAAGTTGTACATATGAATTTGTTATGCAAAATGAGAGAACACAGTCTATTTTTCATGATACTGCAAAGCATAACTCTTGGTAAATGGTGTGAAGATGTCAACAATGTGTTGTCATGTCAGAAAGGCATTTGACAAAATAAAATGTCTGCAGATTTAAACAAGGTACTTAATGAACATTATCTTTTTGATGTTTGATGCTTTTATTGGATAAGTCTAGATCTGAATGATATAAAAGTACTTTATTTATGCAGATATTGTAGGTCTGATGAAGGCCTGTACAAAGGTTAAAAGCATATGTGAAACAGTTTAAACAAAAAATAGTGTGGTATAGTTAAGTCAACTTTTTTTTCTATACTTTTGAAGTTGATTATGTGGGTGCAAAAACAAAATTTAGATAAAAGAAGTAATCATTTGCACAAATGAGTATTTAGAGATAATAGGTATGGTTTTAAATAAAAAGAAAAGTAAAAGTTTAGGTGATGTGGTAAATATTGGGGGTATATCTTTTATAATGAATGACATTTCTGTGTTAGGTATACAATTTGGGAATAAAGATGTAAGTAGAATTCAATGGGAAAAAAAACAATAGAAGAAATAGAGCAAACATGTCCTTTCTGGAGAACATATAAATTATCATTCAGAAAAAAGGCTGATTTGATAAATTCAGTACTGATGGGAAAATTGGATAATTAGCAAGTGTATTTATGTTGCCAAGAGTATTTGAAAATGAATTATTGCAGATATTTTTTTTTCATTTATATGGAGTTCTAAATTAAACCCTGTAAAAAGAAGAGTTTTGTAAGTAAATAAAGAAGAAGGAGGTTTGGGGTTAATTAACCCAGTGGTATATGCTACTTCATTAAATTTGTACAAAGTCTTAAAGTGGATAAATGAAAAAGATGAAAGATTAGTAGTAAAACTGTATAATTATAAATATGATAAATGAGGAAATAAAATGTTACCAAGAAAAAATATTGTTGTGGAAAATAAAAATTGATGATATAGAAAAAGATAGAAAAATATGGTATAAGAATGTAATGTGGAACATTACTATGTAAAACCATGGTAAAATCTAACAGATGAAAACATTAAAGCTATAAAAATAAGAAGCAAATGGTGTAATCACTTTGATAAATTCAGTATTGATGGGGAAAATGGCATACTTAGCAAATGTATTTATGTTGCCAACAGTATTTGAAAAGGAATTATTACAGATTCTTTTTCATTTATATGGAGTTCTAGATTAAACTCAGTAAAAAAGAAGAGTTTTGTATGTAAATAAAGAAGAAGGAGGTTTTGGGTTAACTACTTCATTAAATCTGTACAATGTCTTAAAGTGGATAGTAAAACCCATTTAAACCTCCACGGGTTTACTCAGATCATTGCCACCCCCACCAGATTTAGCAAAAATAGAGTCAAAGATAGCATCCTTGATTGGATACTTATTAACAGCCACCCCCAAAAGTACAAGTCAGGTACATTAACCGATGATCTAAGTGATCACTGCCTTACCTATATTATTAGGCTCAAATTCAACATTCCCAACCAGCCCGCCTACAAAACTATAAGAAACATCAGGAACTTTAACTTTGACAACTTTCAAAATGAACTCAAAGCATGTCATTGGAATGTCTTGAAATGACTCCCATTACAAGAAGCAGTTGAGTACTTAAGTACTAGATTTCTGGCTATCCTTAACCGCCATGCTCCTACCTGTATCACCTGTGTAAAAAACACATTTGCAGGCTATCTAAAGAAACAAAAAACAAAATTAAACTAAGAAACAATGCCTGGGCCAGGTGGCATGTTACCAAAGTCCCTATGGACCAAGTAAGATACCGGCAGCTAAGAAATCAGACCAAAAAATCTGTCATTCTAGACAAAAAAAAAATCACTACGCCCTCCAACAACAAAAATATCAGCTAAAACCTCAAAAGTTCTGTGGTGGTTTTAACAATCTTCTCCACCCAGGCCATTCCGCCACTCCAGTCCTACCACATCAGCTGCCCTTGATAAATCCCCTGTAGAAATTGCCAAAAGCTTCAATTCCTTCTTTACTGAAACTATCCAGTCTCTAGCTACCCATCTCACTCCACTGGACTCAAACACCAGCTGTGGCACATCTAGCCCTGATCCACCCAGCACCCAACCCACCTTTACCTTTCAAACCATACCTACCAACCTGTTCCAGACCTTACTCAAAAAGCTAAAACCTACTACACTAGTTGCCGATCACCTCCCAGCTGAATATCTTCAAAAAGCAGCAGATGCCATAGAACTTCCCATTTCTATTCTGATCAACAGATCCATCTCAGAAGGATTGATCCCAGGAATATGTAAAAATCCCATGTTATGCCTCTTCATAAAGGAGGAAGTTCCACAGAATTATCTAACTTTAGACCTATAGCCATTCTTTCACCACTATCTAAAATCATAGAAAGATGCATACACAAACAAATCATGCACTTTCTTATTCAAAACGGAAAGCTCGCTGATTCTCAGCACGGCTTTAGGCCATTCCACAGTACCACCATGGCTCTTCTATCTTTCTCTAATGTCATCAGTCTTCATTGTAACAACAACAAACTGTCTTCAGCACTCTTTCTAGATCTCTCAAAAGCTTTTGATATGGTCAACCATCAGCTACTGCTCAATACCCTACAACCATCGGTTTAGACCAACATGCAATACAATGGTTTCACTCCTACCTAAACGGTAGACATCAGGCTGTTTTATGGCAGAGTAAACTGTCATCCCAACTTCCTCTAACCCTAGGTGTCCCACAAGGGTCCATACTAGGTCCCCTTCTTTTCTCTATCTTTATCAATGATTTGCACACCACCATCCCAGGAGCCACCTGCATCCAATATGCAGATGACTCAGTGCTAATATGCTCTGCCTCCTCTCCTACACAACTTTTAACCCTCACCCAGACCACTTTCAGCACGGTAGAAACATGGCTAGCTAATTGCCGCCTGCTTCTAAATCCTAACAAAACCAAGCTACTACTTTTCTCCCCTAACTGTAGAATTCCTCCTCCTTCCTTCAACATCAACTCTAGCAATGACACCATTATCTTCCCTGATGACCATACAAAGCTTTTAGGCATAATAATAGACAACAACCTTAAATTTGATAACCATGTAAATCACACTATTAAGTCCATCAACAAAAAACTTGGCTCCCTGTACAGCGCCAAACCTTTCCTCACCCCGCTAGCTAGGGTAGCTATTGCAAGATCACACCTCCTCTCTACCCTTATGTATGCCTCCCCTGTACTCACCAACCTATCCAAAACCGATCTCAACAAATTATCAGGATGTTACAATCATATTGCCAGATTCGCTACTGGCATGACTTATAGGACCCACCATTGCTAGATTCTCAAAGCACTGGGTTGGATAGAGTATCCTACCCTTCTACAGTTCAACCAGCTTATAGTAGCGCATAAAATACTCCATCAACCTGATAACACCCCTGCCCTCAAAAATATTCTCACCCCTCATAGTGCCCCCAGGCCATTATGCTCAGCTGATAAACTAATGATACTGACCCAAAAATCCAACAACTCTGCAGGCGATGCTATATTTGCCAACTCAACCGGTAAAATCTGGAATCTACTCCCTACTACCATTACCAAGGAAACCTCACTACCCCTATTTAAAAGAGAACTCAAAAAATACCTCACATCTCATTGGCTGTGCTCTTGTTCTAAACCTGACTAACAACTTCACTAATACATGTCTTGCTACCCAACCTGTTGTTTAGCCACGTATCTATGCCTCATAGCATTTGAATGTCTAAGCATTGTGAATTATGAAATCTGATTGTATTCTATGTTCACATTTTCTGATACGTCTCTGCCAATCAGATGTAAGTCTGCACATTGTGTATATTGATATCTGACTGTATTCTTTGTCTATATTTTTCTAAACATGTCTGCCTGAGTTTATCACTCAGTGATGTATTTACTGTCTCTTTTTTGGTATGTGGAGCTTTTCTCCCCGGGCATCCGCTGAAAATAGGCATATATCCAGTTGGACTATCCCGGTCAACAAATGTAAAATAAATAAATAAATAAAACTGTATAATTATAAGTATGATAAATGAAGAAATAAAATGTTACCAAGAAAAAATATTGTTGTGGAAAATAAAAATTGATAATATAGAAAAATATAAAAAATATGGTATAAGAATGTAATATGAAATGTTACTATGTAAAACCATGGTCAAATCGAATAGATGAAAACATTAAAGCTATAAAAATAAGAAGCAAATGGCGTAAATAGAAAGTAGAATGTTAAGATTTTTTGTGGAGACTGGTAAATTGCCAGTAAAAGGAAATTTACCATATAGAAAGAAAAGTGATAGAATATGTTTACATTTTCAAGAAGAAGAAAGCGTGGAACATGTGTTTTTGAAATGTAAAAGAGTAAAAATGTTATGGGGAAAGGTATGTAAAGAAGATTTTTTTTGAAGATATAAATGAAGTAGATAAAGTAAACATGGCTATGATTAAATATAGGTATAAGAAATAAAGAATATGTTAAATAATAGATAACAAGTTATTTTATCTTATATGGGTTATATGGAATGAAAAAATAAATTAAATTATGTGGTAAATTGATTTTAACAAAAATATTAAGTAAAATCAGATAGTGGTTATGGCAAAAGGAGTGGAGTCTAATAAGGATGAAAATTTAGCATGATTGTATAGGAAATTATGAATATGTGTTTGTACATAAATATTTTCTGAACAGGAGTTATTTTTGTGTATAAATAAAGGACACCTACTCTTTTCAATAGGTGCCATGGAATCTTTTACATCCGCCTGAGTTGCCACCAGCTCAAGCAGATGTGAATTCAGTTTGATGTCTCATCTGATAGATGGCACACTGAGGAGTGTAGAGCCCACCTTCTGATACACTGCAGTGTCAGCAATTGATTTACCTGGTGGGGGAATAGAACCCATACCTTTCAGTATCAAAGATGAGTATGCTACCTTTTGCATCACTAACAGTTTCTATGATGAAGATAGTAAAAGATTGATTTAACTGAATGTTAATGAAGTGAGCAGTGTGTTAGAGGTTACAAATCATGATTTGTGGCATTTAATAGCACTATTGTCTGGATATATAAGTTGTCTGGAAATAGTTGAAATTGGGACTGTGATATTTTACATTAACAATATGTTGCCATTATACTGGCCAAGCAGAAAAACAATGAGATTCATAAGAAGGTATAGGAGTTTGCTGGGCATCTCGAAAAAGTGATGCAGCAGTTGATCTTTGTGATGGTAAATTAAATAATGCTTCTAAAATGTTTGTTCATAATGCAAATGTGAAGTACCATCATTATTATTTTAAGTATGTTAGATTGAATTGCCACTTTTAAGAATATGTTTAGTCCATAATGCACTGCCTTCCCTAGCCATAGTCAATTCTAACACTGTTTTCAGTGAGTTGCCATGATGTTCTGAATAAATGTCTGGTTTTCTAAAATCTTGATATTTGGGTGGTCTTGAAAGAATTAATAAATACAGTGGGTAATCACAAGGCGTGCTGTTTTGACACGGGGTCAGAAGCAGGATCCCTTGATGATAAAAACTAAGAAAGACACTTTGCCAGTTACTGCAAGGAGATGAATGAATTTACAACACACAGAGTCACATATTTTTATGGATAAAAATTTGTTTTACTACAAAAAGTTACTGCTTTACTGAATATCAGCCATTCAGTTCAGAAAAAATGAATTTCTTCAATAATGGTTTAAGTTAACCCACCAAAACTGTCTGACTTCTCAAAACCCCTTTGGATGGCTTGTCTGTAAACAGAGGTTCACACAATTCCATGCAGCAAGTAAATTATATAAAGAAACAGATGAAATCTAGGTAAATACTCTTTTCTGTTCTATGGGTTGAGAGGTAGCAGCCTTGTACAACTCCTTTTAATTTGCAGAGGTACTGAGTTTTAAATATAAGACAGTGATTAGCAAGCTCAATGAACATTTTGTGCCAAAAAGAAATATGCCACACAAAAGAAAAGCATTCTTTCATAAGATGTGTACAACTTGTTGTTGTTGTATCTTTCGGCTTTTCCCGGTTAGGGGTCGCCACAGTGGAACTCCGGTCTGCTAATGATTGCTAGTAGATTTTTACGTACCGAGTTGCCAGCCCTGATGTACAACCTTCAACGAAGGTACGCCCATTCATGCATGTCTCCACACAGAAGACGCTTTAGCTGAGAATCGAACAGGACAACGTCTTACTGTGAGGCGACAACGATACCGCAGCACCACAAAAGGGTGAAATTACTGAAGCATTTGTAAGATGACTGTATGAACTGACTGAAAATTGTGGGTTTGATACTACAAAAGCTGAACAAACCAAGAAGTCTAGTACCCTCATTTTAAAAACCAGAAGTGCTACATCAAATCTACAGAAATCATCAGGGTCTCATCAAATTTCAAAAAAGAGCTAAAATGTTAGTATGGTGCTCAAATATCAATTTAGACATTATAGGCCTAGTATCCAAGTGTCAGTTCTGTATCATTCATAAATCATCACAGACACAACTGACATTTATGTCAAGACAGATATGAATTGACATGTCAGCATTAGAGTCAAAATTTGAGCCTAGACTAGTCAAACAAAATTATCAAAAATCCAGTGCTTTGTATAAAACGTTTTACGATCAACATAATTCTGCACATCCACTACTTATCCTTGAACCAGGCCCAGTTGTCCGCATAATTTAATTCATTAATTAATTTATTTGACATTTGTTTAACAGAAAAGTGTGACTGGGAGAGAAACCCATTTTCAAGGGAGGCCCAGGGAGAAAAGCTTAAATACAATGAATCAAAAGAAAATAAAGCTAATTACATAACTAAACCCATAATTATAACAAAAGGGTAATCAGATTATAGAAGAATCAAAAGGCACATACAAAACATTTTACACATAAGAAATACAAGTATGTCTGAGTGAAAAGATAAAACAAACATAATATATTTTAAAAGAGGTTAAACAATTGTATTTACAAACATATATTACATAGAAGCTTGATTCAGCATGGTAGATAGGAAGTTAAGCAGGGCCTTTGGAACAGAACTCAAATATTAGCAAGAATGCTAAGATCATTTACTTGATAGTGGGAATAGCAGATAAAGAAGGATACTGTGGAAGTTAGGGGAGGTAACGGATGATAGAGTGGAGAGAGGTTAGAATATAGAGTTAGAGAGGAAGATGGAATGGTTCAGAAGCACGCGGGGTTGGTGGTTAGTTAAGACAGGATGAGGTATCATAGGAAGGGAGGTGGAGGGTGGAATTGGTATTGGAGGTTGTCTTTACTGAGGCAAGGATAGAGGGAAATGGAGCAATTGAAAGGGAAGTAGGCAGTGGAGTAGTAGAGCTAGGGTAAAGTAAGAGGGAGAATGAGTCAGTTTGATTTGGAACAGGTACAGATATGGGATCTGTAAAGGAAGTGTTTTAGTTTAAACTTAAAATTCTTGAGATTAGAGGTAGATTTGATATCTAAGGGAAGAGAGTTCCATAATATGGTCACTGAGTAGGAGTATAGACATTGTTAGCAGTTTTATTCTGTTTGCATAAGGTTGGAAGTTGTTTGTCTTTGGAATGGAGAGTTTGACAGGGGGTGTAAATTTGGAGAATTGAGTTTAAGGCGAGGCAAGCCTTAGGGGGTGTAAATAATATAATGGACAACTGTAAGTTGGACATAGTTTAGGTATTGTGGAAGTTCTAGCCCATTCAGGAGGAGAAGAACAGAACAGTGGTGTTTGTAGTAAGGGACACCTATGGCAAATTTAGTGATTTTATTGTAGCAAGATTCATGGTTACTTTTTAGTGTATTCTGAAGGTTGGTTAAGATAGTGGCACCATATAGCAAGGAGGAAAAGAGATAGGTTTTGGCTAATATAGTTTTAGTGCACTTATCCATAAAGTGTTTATATCGGTAGAGCATCCCTAGGTTTTGGTGTTTTTTTTCTGATAGTATCGTATATGTGGAGACTGAAAATATGTTTGCTATCTATAGTTATTCCTAGTAATTTGGTATATGGGACCACTTCAATTTGTGTGTTGTTTAGTGAGAATATTCTAAAGTCAGTTGAGAGGGTCCTAGGTGTGAAGAGAAGAAGTTTCATTTTACTGGGGTTTAGTAATAGTTGCACATTATTAACCCAGGACTTGATAGAGGTAAAAAAAAAAGTTTGGGTTATTTGCCTAAGATGTACAATGTCATTGGAGGAGCAGATGAGCATTGAGTCATCAGCATACTGGATGAGGGAGCTTTGGCTGGAGGCAGTGTGGCGATTATTTATGAAGGCATTAAAGAGTAGGGGACCTAGGATGGATCCTTGTAGGACACCCATTTTATTGGTAAGATACTGAGAGAGACATCCTTACCATTTTACACATTGCTGTCTGTCAGTAAGGTAGTTAGAAAACCACTGTATTGAGGAACTGGAGAGGCCAAGGGAAGAGAGTTGTTGTAGGACTTCGGGGTATGAAACGGTATTGAAAGCTTTTGATAACTCTAAAAATAGAGCTTAAGTTAGTTTTCTGGAGTCTCTTGCATTGTTAATTATATCTATAAAGGCTGTTAGTCTTGTTGTACTATGAGCAGGCCTAAAGCCATGTTGAGTGGTGTTAGTAGATTATTATGAATAAGATAAAGGAGTTGTTTACGTATACAGTTTTCTAGGAGTTTGGAGAATGAAGATAGTATAGCGATGGAGTGGAAGTTAGATAGTTCAGTAGAATTTCCACATTTGTGTAAGGGGGTTATGATTATTTTTTTCTAAAGGGAGGGGACTTGGGATTCTGTGATGGATCTATTAATGAGAATACAAATAGGATAGGCAATAGCATCAGTAGCAATTTTCAGATATTCGGCTGGGAGGTTATCTGTGGAAACAGAGTTGTTAGAGATGGAGAAAAAGTGTGACACAGCAGGTGCTATGGTGCATAAACTTACTGAACCACAATACTACTTGGTGCAAACATGTGATGGTACTATGGCAAGATAAAACTCAAGACACATATAGCTGGTTTCTGATGAGTGCAACCTGAATGCAGTGTTCCAGAGAACAAATCCAACCAATATGATCTGAGAATAACCAGACTGATGTCTAAAAAAATCTGTACCTCTACCTACAACCTGTCCGCTTTAGCCAAACATTCAAGACAAGGGTGGAGGCTCCAGTTCCACTTTCCTCAGTGGCAGACTGCTCACTGTTCATCCATCTCAGTCAAGTACAACTGATGCAACTGACTCTGTCTTATAAAGTGACTGTAAACATTTCTATGCGTGCTTGGTAATTAGTCTAAAAGTTTACTTTCTACAGGTTATTCATCCATTTCCAGTTGCAGTCCAAATGGGGTTCATATAAGAAGGTACAGCTGCAAAATTCATCTATGCAGCAGGTACAAGAGTTGTGATAAAGTTGCTGGGGCAGTCAAATGATTCTACTGAATGCATTACTAATGTTTTGTAATAATTCTATTGCTTGTATTGGTATGAGTGTTGAATGTATGGTGTCTCACTCTTGTACTATTGCAATGTATAATTTCAGCAATGACATTTTTCTGTAAAAGGGAGTAGAGGTGATGACAAGTAAAATACTGATGCTAAAATGAGTACATAATAAATATGTAAAGTACTGTCATTGACCCGTGGTGGTGGTGCTGCGTTAGCGTTGTAGCCTCACAGTAAGACGCTGCCCGGTTCGATTCTCAGCTAGAGCGTCTTCTGTGTGGAGACATGCGTGAATGGGCGCACCTTCGTTGAAGGTTGTGCGTCAGGCCTGGCAAGCCGGTACGTAAAATTCAACTGCCAATCATTAGCAGACTGGAGTTCCGCTGTGGCGACCCCTAACTGGGAAAAAGCCGAAAGACACAAACAAACAAACTGTCATTGCATTTTTCTGAAACTGTCTAGTCCATAATGCACTGCACTCTACTATCCATCGTCAGTTTGATGCAAGATGCTTGGAGAGTTAACTTTGGCTTTAGTTAACTGAATAACTGCTGCCCATTTTTCTAAAATGTTGGCATCCTGGTACTCTTAAAAGTAATGATGAACATCACTAAGTAACCACAAGTCTTGCATTCTGACAGTCTTAATGGAGAAGAAAGCACACAGGAAAAATTTCAGACTGGTCAGTGTGCAAGAATGAGAATGATGGAGAGAGGTGTCAGGCAGTTCAAAACCAAGATTGTGCAGGGCACAAATTTTATAAATTACCTTTTGGGTGTTGAAAAATGTGAGAGGAAGCATGGGAAACTGAAAGTAATGTATGTATTCTGGTGTGGCAACCTGTAAGGTGATTAAGGGTAGATGGGTGTCTTATTTATGTAGATTGTGGCTATTTGCAGGTGGCATTGAAGCAATGACTGCAGATTGTTGAGATGATAAGGAATGACAAGGGTGTAGGTTAACACATAAGACTGACTTTTCCTGTTGTGCTGTGTTGAAGGTGTTTTTCTTGGGTTTACAAGTATGGAACTGGTGAAGCCAAGTTGTGAGAATCACCTTTGCATTTGCCTTATGATGAGGATAAGGTGAATTATGAGAATTCTTCTAAGCAGGGAGACTGTACAAGTGGGACAACCTAAACAGAAGAGACAGAAAGGAGAGTACTTGTCCTCTCCCATTCTGTATCTCCACAGGACCTGCTGGGTGTCTCCTCTAGCAATGCAACTCGTTTGTTCCACTGGGGATAAAGGCCAAGTATCCCTGAGCTAGGCAAAAGCCATATTTCCCATTCATTCCATCTATGGAGATTCTGGTGGAGTGGTCTACCTTTTCTTGTGGATCAGTACCATGCAGAGGCTGCCTCCTTGTTGAAAGTATACACCACAAACAATGTGTGCACGGCAGGCTCATATCTGTGAGTAAAACACCCAGTGCTCCAGCTAGGTGAGGCAGGGGGTCACCCACATGGCAAGCCAGAGCTGCCCCCCACAAGGATGGGAGCATGGATATTGGCTGCTCATTCCCATTCTCCTGATCTAAGCTTCCAGTGGCCATGTCACTAAATGAACATGGGTCATCTGGGTCATACCCAGGGCTTCATCCCTTTGTGCCATGAGGCCAGGGACGAGAAGGATGATTATTTTGTGCAACATAGATGGAGAATGATGGTTTACGTTATTTAACATTTCTATGTAAATGAAGTTGGGTTGGTTAAAAACATTTTTCCTTGATCTTCACTGATCAAATAGATGTTGGTACTCAATTGATGAGGAACTTTTTATGATGAAAGAACATTAAAGAAAGTCACGGTGAGGAATAATTAATTCAAAATGAAAAAGGCATTTTTTTATGTAGTATGGCTATAGTACAACTGTTTGGTAGTCGGATTTCCACATTACTATGATTGGACTGATTAAATAATTCTTTATACTCAACTGATGTGTGACTCTTTGGAAGAGAGATTATTAATGATGGCTCTGATAAATATAACTGCAAGTATGCAGAGATACTTTATATAACATATTTAAAGAACTGATTGCAGTTTTGCAGGGGAAGCATAGAAATGGTATGGACTTGGAAAAGTTCTTCACTGCTGATGGTTTGTGCAGGAAAAACAAATAATACAAAACAGACAGTAGATTGTCTAGTACTGCTGGATTAGATTCATATTTTCAGTTAGTGGCAGGTTTATAAGTGGAGTAGCAATGAATAGTTGGTCAGATAATAAGTCCTGTGATGAGTGTTTTTGTATACAAGGCTTAATGTCCAAAGGTGGCTGCTATCATTCCTATTCGACTTGATGATGTTATGTTACTTAAGTCACATCTAGGAATAACTAAGTGTAAACATGTGATGGTCATTCTTCGCTTAAGATGTCAAAGTAGATTGAGCAGATGGTTCAAAGGTATGAAGTTTGCTGCATGTTCAAAAATCAGAATCAGACAGAGGAAATGCTAGAGCATGCAATAATGGATCATCCTTATATAAAAGTGGGAGCTGAAAAATTTCAATAAAAAATACCCAGTAGCGCATTTGTGTTAATTATTATTTAAACTGCATAGAACTTGTTCATTTGCATGGCAGTGCCAGCCACTGTTTTATTACAATAGTGAAGTCTATCTCTGACACATATGGTGTATCAGATAGCATAATATTATATTACGGTCCACAATTCATATGCCAAGAATTCTATTTTTTAAAGTGGTGGGAATTTTAGAAAATCACCTGAAGTCTTAGGTATTTGTAAACCAATGGGTAAGCATAATATATGGCCAAAACAAAAGTGTGTCTTTCAGTTAAGGGGTACAGAAACATGACTCTGCAGTATATAGGACTTCTACTGGAATAACTGGTAATAAGATGTCTCATTCAGTTATCTCATATTCTGCGACTGTTCCTGCGAATCCTAGATATTACTGAACTATGGAAAGAAAGGCAGCTTAGACACAAATTATATCACGAGAGGTTGACAAATAAACTCTCTGGACAGCAGAAAATGAGAAAGTGTGAGTATGACTATGTATTTTGGAATTAATGCGGAGAAAATTAAATTACCTGCTACAGTGATTTATTAAGTAGAACAACTAAAACCATGCATTGTGCAAAGTCCAGGTACACAGATATACTAAAGGAATATAAAGCATTAGGTTGTTGTGTTGTGTCTTTCGGCTTATTCCGGTTAGGGGTCGTCACAGCAGAACTCCGGTCCGCTAATGTTTGGTAGAGGATTTTTACGCGCCGAGTTACCAGTCCTGACGCACAACCTTCAATGAAGGCACGCCCATTCACGTATGCCTCCACACAGAAGACGCTCTAGCTGAGAATCGAATGGGACAATGTCTTGCTGAGAGGCGACAACGCTACCGCAGCACCACTACCACAGGTAAACATTAGGTAAACAGGCTAATGTTGAAAAAGCTTTATTTATTTGAATTCTCAAGTGCTACCTTAAAGTGTTTAGCTGGATAAAGCACTTATCACTTTCTTTGTGTGAAAGTGTTTCCCTAGAATAGCATTAAAGCTCAGTACCAAGATTTGGAAAGTATTTGCCCAGACTGATCCTAATATTAAGGAGAATCAATGACACAATGCAACTCAGAAGAGTGTAATTAGCAGAGATCAAGCTGCTTCAAATCAATATTTCAGGTCTAGGAGCTTCGTCAGGACATCAGTATGATAAAATTACAGCAAATTGCATGAACGTTGTGAATTGTGAAGTGACTGTTTTTTTATTTCTTTTTTCTTGAACAGTATAGACAGATGTATAGATAGAGAGTTAGACAGACAGATTGATAGAAAATGCTTGAAATGTCAGTCTGTTGTACATCACATGACACACAAAGTAAGGGGAGAGTTACCTGCAATCAGTGTGTTTAAATGTACACTGCATATAGATATGGTATCTTTCTTTTAAAGCAAGAACAAAGCAACATATGTGAGCATAACTATTACAGTGAGGGCTCCATAAAAAGTACAAGTGTTTTGTGATTCAGACTCATAAATACAATCACGAAAGATTGCAGTTAACAATAACCATCCATTACAACATCAGTCAAAACATTTAACATTTTTCTGTGGGGGGACAAGTTCCCTTGAAACCCCCAATGCCCTTGCTACTTACATACACTAAATTTAAATTCATTATATCACAGAGAAAGGAGAAATCACCATCATACTGTAATCTTTATCTTAAAATGCAAAACTTGGAATCTCACATTAGTGATCACATGTAAGAATGTCAGTCTCTAGTGTGTGGATTCCAAGCCAGACACTCAGACACAGTGAGGATACTATAGTAGGGTTACCACCTGTCCCACTTTGTGAGGGATAGTCTCTCTTTGGGCAGTTGTGTCCTGTGAAAAAAACTAAAAAAATTACAAATGCCCTGAGATTTTAGGACAAAAAATATTTCCTAAGTTTTTAATAGTTGCATAAACAGTTATTTTTTTCATCTGAGACATTTAAATGTTATAGGAAATAGCATAAGCAACTCAAATGCTACAAAACTAAACTTTTATTTTGACAAAAAAGGTGAAGTTCTGCCCTTTGCACTGGCTGTGGGTAAGTTTTCTCCTGCAAAATATCATGTTTCTACAAAAATGCCCCACTTTGGGCATTTGAAAAGGTGGCAATGCGATACTGTAGTTGCATCTTTATGTGAGAGTTACCAGTAAGTGGGTCAATGTACCATGTGACTTCTACCTTAGTGTATTTCTGTAAAAGCTGTTGAGCGTATTTAATGTCTGATTTTTTTTATTCATTAGTCTTGACAATGTAAGTATACTTAACTGCAAACATAAACTACACTGTTACTCATCTACGTTTAGCCTGTAACAACTTATAATGAATTCTGAATAGTTAATATTTTAACTACAGAACAGTTTCAGACTTCCTTGGGCTTCTCCTAAACAGACTTGAGCATCCTCAGCAAGGCTGGCCTCACTATTTGAGACTCATTAAGACAGACTAAGCAAAAAAGAACTCCTGATGCTTCAAAAATCCTAGTGAAAGATAACATTTATGTTTAATTCTATTCAAATATTCACTCTTCAATCCCCACAAGAGCATTTAATCACCTCAGACGTCCCAAAATGTCTTATTTAATCTTCTGAAGACTTTGTTTTGAGGATTATCCAGCAGCACCATGGAAGACAACACACAAAAGCAACATCCCTCCACAGTTTCTCACACACACATCTGATGTAAATCAAAAATAATTTGTACAGATTAACAGCAGCAATAATGGACAGGTTGGTATTGTTTTTGTCTCCCCACTGACTAACTGTGGTATGACGAATTTATTCTTTCTCTGAGTGTCTGTGGAGAATGTTAGTATATTGTTATGACATGATCCCCTCTGCAGTTTATCTGTAGCAAGCTACTATAACATATTCTTTCATCAGTTTTAAATGGTCTGCTTGAAAAAGAATCATAACCACTCTGGTCCTCTGCTCCAGACCTCCCAAAAACACTGCATAAACCATTACTTTTCTATTCTTGACTCGGATATATGGGAAAACCTTCCATCCCATGCAATATCTTAAGAAACATCCATCCTACTGCATATTCACCTAACAACTTAAATCGCATCTCAAGATTCAAGCAGAATGTAAATACCCCACTTCAGGACGTATAGCTTAATCCTCATTAGTGGGCCTTCTACATACCACCCCTTTCACTTCTGCCTTTTAACCTCTACATCTCATCAATCAGAATATTTGCTGACTATTTTAGTTGTTAAACTGTATATATGTCATATACTTGTAAATAATGTGGGTGGAATTATATTTTTGTTTGTATAATGCCATGTCTCTGCTTTATATATCATATTTTGTTCTACATTGTTTTGTACTCCTGATTTAGTAAGCCTATAGAGATCAGTGCTGTATCCCAGTTAACATATTTAAATGCATAAATAAATGGCTTCTAAATTATTTGGTTTTGTTATGTCTTTGAGTTAAAACCAGGTGTTAAATGGCCTGTCATTACTTTGGGCAATCATCTGTTAATGACAATTCACATTTGAAAACCTAGCAGTATTTCTGTGCATTCTTTTCCTAGTACTTTATGTCGCCTTTGAACTTGAAATCAGGAACATAATCAGTTTTGTCAAATCTGTAAGTTTAGATACAGCCTTCTCTCCCATTTTCCACACTCAAAACCTCCTGATCCTGGAATATAGCAACTTATGTAATACACGGTAAGAAGAAATAATAACAATTTTCACAAATACACATAATAGAGTGCATAAAGATTTCATGAATTTGTGTCATATCATTGTCAAACAATTCTGTGAATGCTATTTCATTGAACTTATTTTATTTTTTTGCTAAGGGCAAGCTTTCTCTCCACCCTCCTTTAGGGAAGATCCCACTCTCCAAGTTATACATGCTAACTCCACAATCACAAGAACATTGAAGAAAAGGACAATGTCTATGATTGCTGAAAACGTTTTCACTGATAATAACTTGATGAATTGACACTCTCAGAAATGGCTGTCCAACAGCAGGATCCCAGACTTATACTTCAAGTTTAGGTGTGGATAAGAAACAATTAAATATTTAAATACTGTATTTTATATAAGTGGTTGCATTAAGGGGAATAAAAACATGTTGTGATGATAAATTGCCATTTGGTTAGTTATGTCATTTAATATAATGGAACTGTGCTGCAGACCAGCCATTCTTCATTTCTAGGAATGATACTGGTGTTAATGTTTTCTGTCATTTTTTTCAAAAGTGTTTTGGGATCCATTGTTGAGGAGTGTGGCTTTGATTCCTCTTGAGGCTATTTTCCATCTTGTACAACCTAACTTAAGGGGCAGAAAACAGGGTATGATTAGCTCATGGATAGTTTGAGTTGTGGTTTTGATGTGTTTTTGCAGTGATGAGTAATTAGGTTTCAGTGTTCCCGCTGTGTTTTTCTTCCAGAATCACAGTTTAGGTCCAGAAATAATAATAATAATATCCTCACCTGGTGATTAGATGACATAACAAGTCATAGAAACATATAATTTGGAATCATTTTATTGTATGACATGAGACAAAATATATAGTTAGTATGTGCACACCTTTGTGATATGTGCACTCAGTCAGATCATAACGTGAACCCCAATGTCTTCTGTTCATCAGTTGTTATATAAAGTTATGGACACTGTTTTTTTTCCATATTTGTTAAGTTTACACAGCTTCTTTTTTTATGGTTGACGTTTTCTTTGCTGTTGAAACATTGTCAGTTCTAGAATGAGTTTTGCATCACAGTTTAGTGTATAAGATTATAGGTTCATAGGTTCATAAGTAGGTACTAGGCTATCTGCTCAAGGGCATTTATAAGCCTAGTCAGAGTGTGTCGGCTTTCGCCGCCCCATTGATTAATTAACTGATCCTCTGTCAAGCAGAGCCAATGAAGTGATCCCAGGGGTGTATTTTCTGTTACCCATCCACTCGTCAAGGTTTCTCCTGAAGAGTGTTAATGAGGGGCTCTGCCTGATGTAATTTGGAATTTTGTTCCAAAGCATGGGGAGTCTCTGTGACAGGAATCTATTCCTCCAGCATGTTCTATTTATTGTTGTGGGGAGGTTTAGCTCACTAGAGTGCGTGGCTCGCAGTGACTTGGATTTCTTTAGGTGGAGCATGTCCATCAATTCTGAGTTGGACATGGCTTTGTAAGTCAGGCAGAGATCACCTCTGAGTAAGCGATATGCCACTGAGTACAGCCGGAGTTTATTCAATTGGGCTGCATAGGACATATGTTTGAGAGCAGTAATCCTCTTGCTGAGGTACTTTTGTGGTCTTTCCAACTGTTGGAAGTGTCTTGTGAGGTACATCCCAAATTGGGCATTGTACTATACGATGGGTCTAATGAGTGATGAGTAGAGGGGCACTATAACCTCTTTATTTCTAGATGCGAACCCTTTAGTAATTAGATGGGCCACATAGAAGGATTTCCTAACTACTTTGGCAATATGATTGTCAAAGGAGAGATTACTATCTACCTGCATCCCCAGATCTCTTATTACCTCTTCTGTATTAATGGGGCTGCCACCTATGTGGTAATTCGTGGGTGTTTTGTTTTTCCCAAACGGAATGACTGTGCATCTTTTGACATTTAGCTTGAGGCCATGACTTTGACACCAGATGTCCGTCTCAGTAAGGCCCTTTTGGAGGATGTCCGTGTCAGCCGGAGAGTCAATTATGGCTCCCAGTTTGCAGTCATCGGCAAACTTGGTTAGCCATAGTCCTCCTGTGTTTGCCTGTACTTCTAAGAAGTATATGCTGAACAGTAGGGGTCCCCTTGTGAGACACCACTTGTGACTGATTTAGAGTCAGACCTGTAGCCCACTATTCCTACCGTGTGAGTTCTGTCTGTAAGCTAGTTGGCAACCCATCTCATGACATAGGGGTTTATGTTCAGGCTGGTGAGTTTTTCTGTAATACTCGAGTGGAGAATGGTGTCAAAAGCCTTGGCGAGGTCAAGGTAGGCTGTGTGAACCACCTTTCCCTCGTCTATGGCCTTGGTGACTATCTCGAAGAAGTCAACCAGGTTTAGTAGGCATGATCTGCCCTTAACAAAGCCGAAGTGGGTCGGGTCAAGTGTTTGGAGGTTCCCAATGTCTTTGTTAATGAGTTCCATGATGACGCACTCCATAGCCTTGCAGACCAGGCTAGTCAGGCTTATGGGGTGATAGTTACCAGGGTGAGTTGTGACCCCTCCTTTGTGGAGAGGAATAACTGTTGCTGTGCGCCATTCTATGGGCACATAGCCTGTGGAGAGGCTGAGGTTGAACAACGTGATTAGGTGGGGGGTTAGTTCGTTCTGTAGTTCATGCAAGATGCAGCCTGGGACACCATCTGATCCCATTGATGCTGTGTTTCTGGCTTTTCAAAGGGCTGTTTTCACCTGTGCATCTGTGATTTTTGGGACACTACACTTTTCCGGTATTGTTGTGGCCCCTTTTGGAGGTGAGAGGGGGATGAAGTTTGCACTGAATTTATCTGCCAGGATGTTGGCAATATCAGTAGGTTCAGTATATTTTGTGCTATTTTGCACTAGTTCAGTGCATATCTGCGAGTTGCTACTTAGATTCTTAACATAGCTAAAGAAGGCTTTGTGGTTATCTTTTGAATCCTTGGCTATTTTTCTTTTGAAGTTAGCCTTGGATCATTTCATGAGGGACCTCAGTTTCTTTCTGATACTGATCAGGGATGTCTTTCCTTCTTGGGATTTGCTTTTTTTCTGAACTAGTTTCCTTCTTCTATTGTATAGCCTGTTTATTGCAGGGGTCCACCAAACTGGTTTCCTTCTCTTAGAGGAGTGAGTCTTAGTTTTGCTAGGGATGGCACGATCCATGCATCCTTTTAGCTGGTCACAGGGTGCATTTGTAAAGGTTTCTGCATCTTGGGCAGCATTATCCTTTAGCGTGGGGGCTGTGAAACTTACCACCTCTGTCTTAAGTAAGGTGAAGTTTGATTTAGAAATGTTTTTTACTGTGGTTTCCTTAGTTGGGGGTGGTGGTGTGGTGTGGACATCCAGAGTGATTAGTTTATGGTCTGATCTAACCAGTGATGGGTTGACCTCTGGTGTGGAACACCTATCGCCCATGTTGGTGATGACCAGGTCCAATATGTTTTCACCTCTGGTAGGGGAGTTTACCAGCTGATCCAGGGCATTTGAGTTGATGAATTCCAGGAAGCGCTGGGCCTGGGAATTTGTACTTGAGTAGTTTTCCCAGTGAATCGTAGGGTAATTGAAATTGCCGAATATCAGGGTGTTTGGTAGGACCTTCATGTTTTCCAGTGTCTCCAGAAAGGTGGAGTGGTGGTCCTGGGTCATGGAGGGTGATCTGTAGCAGGCCACAATTTGCATTGCAGATTTGCCCAATGTTAGTTGCACATGGATGATCTCAGAGGTATCATGCTGCACCACTAACCTGGAGGTGTAGGTATCCTTGATGAATATGGATACATCCCCTCTTTTTGTGTTTCAGTCCGTGTTCTGTGGCCGAAATGTGTGGTATGAGTTGTAGCCCAATAGTGCTGGGTTGCTCTCTGGTGCCTTGAACCAGGTTTCAGTTACTGCACAGATGTCAACGTTCTCCATACTGAGGAGTGCTTCGAGCGCGTGCATTTTGAGATTTAAACTCCTGGTGTTGAGTAGCATAACCCTCAGTTTTTTGTTAATTGTGCTGTTTACGGAAGTGGGTTTGACTTTTGAGCCTTGCCTATAAAAGGCACTATGGGGCAGCTGTGTGTGGCTGGAGTTGTGGTGCAAGTGTTAACCTTCTCCTCTTGACTGTCTGTTCCAGTCTTGGGTGGAGACAGCTTAGCTTCCAGTTTGGCTGTATAATTGCATCTCTCGCATATGTTAGTGTTTTGTGGTAGGAGGAGAGGGTTGCCTGTGTACATGAGGCAGTTGTAACATTGCCTGAGGATACCTAGATTTACCAGCTGGACTGGAGAGTGCACCTGAAGTTGCCCTTTGGTCATGCCTGAATAGTAGGGTGAGCTGCTTAGTCGCTTGGTTGTTGAGGGGTGAATAAAGAGCCTTGCCCTGCTGGGCAATCAGTGTCAGGGTATATTAGTGCTTGCTATTTGGTCTGAGCAAGTGCTGGGTTGTAAGATGATTTTTGAGTGCTTAGGTTGAGAGTTAGACTAGTTTCAAGGGAAAAACTGAAGAGGAGACTTAGTGGAGCCGGGAATAATTTAACCGTAGCTAAGCGGCACTGCCCGGTGTGCAAAACCGTGCAAACACGCTTTTTATAGTAGGGAAATGAAAGAGATAGAAATTAGCCCAAAATGGCCAATAAACTACTAACTTCTGGGCTGGAACCACTCCTCCAGGGACAGATAGGTTGCTCAAAGCTCCCCTCTCTCACAGGTGAACAGAGAAACTTCCTTCTATCCAAGAAAAGGTATGGGCAACTCAGAAACTAGTATCACAGCCCTGAATTCAGCACTAGCCTGAAAACTGGACTATACTAGTTTAGAAAGGCGGGAAACAAGGAATTTTTTTTTGTTTTTTTGAAAAGATAAGGCAAAAACATTAAAAAATACACTTAAAACAGCTTTAAACGACTACAAACGATCAGAAAAGGCTATCACACTTTAGTGTGTAGTCTACAACAGTTAAACAAATTATTTAAACAAAAAACAAATTTTTAAAAGTGCAGGCAGTCAAATAAGTACAACATGTGAAAAAAACAAGCTTTTAAATCACAATAGACACTACAAAATCTGCGTTTAGGCGGAAAACATTTAAGTACAGCAAGAAAGTACAGAAAACTGATACTTAATCACTCCAAAGTCTCTCTTCTAAGCTAGAAGGCTTGTATCAGTTTAAGGCTTTCTAGTGCTACCCAGTAGGTTAGTTACAGGAAAGATGGGAAACAAGCGCAGATGTGGTCTTTTAAACCAGAAAGTTGAAAGAGACGGACAAACTGTCCAAATGGTCAATAAACTACAATTTCTGGGCCAAGAACCTCTCCTCTCGTGGTAGACAGGCTACCTAGTGCTTACCACTCCCACTGATAAGCTAGAAGGCTTCCCTCCAACACAGAAAGGCTTGCGGGGCTCAGAAGCTTACCAACAGTCCTGGATACAGCAACTCTGTATCTGGACTAGGCTAGTTACAGGAAAGGTGGGAAACAAGCGCAAGTGCAGCTTTTAAACCAGAACATTGAAAGAGATGGAAAAAAACTGCCCAAACGGCCAATAGCTACAATTTCTGAGCCAGGAACCACTCCTCTTGTAGTAGATAGGCTATCTAATGCTTACCACTCCCACTGATAAGCTAGAAGGCTTCCCTCCAACACAGAAAGGCTTGGGGGGGGTTCAGAAGCTTACAAAGAGTCCTGGAATACAGCAAATTTGTACCTGGACTAGACTTGTTACAAGAAAGGCAAGGAACAAGTACAAACATAGGCTTTTAAGCCAGCAAGTTGAAAGAGATGGAAAACTGCCCAAACAGCCAAATAAACTAAATTTCTGGGCCAACACTTAATCCTCCCATGGAGGATAGGCTACCTAGTGCTTAGCACTCCAACTGATAAGCTAGAAGGATTTCCTCCAACACAGAAAGGCTTGGGGGCTCAGACGCTTACTAACAATCCTGGATACAGCAACTCTGTAATCGGACTAGGCTAGTTATAGGAAAGGCGGGAAATAGGCACAAGTGTGGCTTTCAAACAATAAAGTTGAACGAGATGGAAAAAAAATGCTCAAACAGCCAATAGCTACAATTTCTGGGCCAGGGACCACTCCTCTTGTGGTAGATAGGCTACCTGATGCTTACCACTCCCACTGATAAGCTAGAAGGCTTCCCTCCAACACAGAAAGGCTTTGGGGGCTCAGAAGCTTACAGAGAGTCCTGGATACAGCAAATCTGTACCTGGACTAGACTAGTAACATGAAAGGCAGGAAACAAGCACAAACACAGGCTTTTAAATCAGAAGGTTGAAAGAGATGGAAAAGCTTCCCAAACGGCCAATAAACTATAATTTCTGGGCTAGAAACCACTCCTCCTGTGGTAGATAGGTTACCTAGTGCTTACCACTCCCACTGATAAGCTAGAAGGCTTCTTACCAACACAGAAGGGCTTGGGGGGCTCAGAAGCTTACCAACAGTACTGGATACAGCAAATCTGTACCTGGATTACACTAGTTATATGAAAGGCGGGGACTAAATGCAAAACGGGCTTTTAACCAAAAAGTAGAAAGAGATGGAAAAGCTGCCCAAATGGCCAATGAACTACAATTTCAGGGCCAAAACCCCCTCTTCCCATGGTAGATAGGCTACCTAGTGCTTACCACTCCCACTGATAAGCTAGAAGGCTTCTCTCCAACACAGAAAGGCTTTGGGGGCTCAGAAGCTTACCAACAGTCCTGGATACAGGAAGTCTTTATCTGGACTTGACTAGTTGCAGGAAAGGCTGGAAACAAGCTTAGAATTTTTTTTTGTTACAGAAAAGCTAGAACAGCAGTAAATACAATTCAAATTGTAGTGCAGGCCAGCACACCCGAGTGTGTAGCAGCACTATGGCAGAAGGCAGTAAATTAGAAGGCTACTAACAAGCAGTAATAAGTGCAGAGTAAGAGTGACTGAACAGATAACAGCACACAGAAGAGCAACTAACACAGTTACAGTAAGACCAGATAAATATTTTTTTTTTGAGGGAAGGAACAGAGCAGGATTAAGAGGTTACAGGGGTTGTTCTTCCCAAATGCTCTTTTTGTACACAGTAGGAGTGCCTGAAATCAGAATATGATCTCACTACACTCGGTTCAGTGAGCAAATGAGATGGGCCCAGAAGGAATATCCAAATACAATCTACAAGAGGGGCAGGCAATTTCAAAGCCACCAACATTAATACCAAAACAAGAACAGGGAGGATGGGTGGGGAACTAACTGTAGAGAGACAGCCACAACTTCAGTTGAGTTAATATTCAGTGAAAAACACAAATTAATAAATTAAATATAGTATAATATGCAAAAGAGCAGATAAAAGTGTACTTAAATTCACTTATACGTCCAGCTGATTTCAGGTAGATGTTAGCCGGCCAAAGCTCTGATATTAAGCAGAGATAACTCAAAATGTACCACTTATATAAGGCAAGACAGGATGTCAGTGATGAGCTGAAACTACCCCCCATTGCTATCAATGGCTACACAGAAATTCTAAAACGTACTCTGTAGAGATACAGCCACAACTTCAGTTGAGTTAATATTCAGTGAAAAACACAAATAAATAAAATAAATACAGTACTATATGCAAAAGAGCAGATAAAAGTGTACTTAAATTCACTTATACATCCAGCTGATTTCAGGTAGATGTTAGCCGGCCAAAGCTCTGAGATTAAGCAGAGATAACTCAAAATGTACCACTTATATAAGGCAAGACTGGATGTCAGTGATGAGCTGAAACTACCCCCGACTGCTATCAATGGGTACACAGAAATTCTAAAATGTACTCTGTAGAGAGACAGCCACAACTTCAGTTAAGTTAATATTCAGTGAAAAACACAAATAAATAAATTAAATACAGTACTATATGCAAAAGAGCAGATAAAAGTATACTTAAATTCGCTTATACATCCAGCTGATTTCAGGTAGATGTTAGCCGGCCAAAGCTCTGATATTAAGCAGAGATAACTCAAAATGTACCACTTATAAAAGGCAAGACAGGGTGTCAGTGATGAGCTGAGACTACCCCCGACTGCTATCAATGGCTACACAGAAATTCTAAAAAGTCCTCTGTAGAGAGACAGCCACAACTTCAGTTGAGTTAATATTCAGTGAAAAACACAAATACATTAATTAAATACAGTACTATAGATGTTGGCCCGCCAAAGATCTGATATTAAGCAGAGATAACTCAAAATGTATGACTTATAAAAGGCAAGACAGGATGTCAGTGATTAGCTGAAACTACCCCCACTGCTATCAATGGCTACACAGAAATTCTAAAAAGTACTCTGTAGAGAGAAAGTCACAACTTCAGTTGAGTTAATATTCAGTGAAAAACACAAATAAATAAATTAAATACAGTACTATATGCAAAAGAGCAGATAAAAGTGTACTTGAATTCACTTATAAGTCCAGCTGATTTCAGGTAGATGTTAGCCGGCCAAAACTCTGATATTAAGCTATGAGCTGCTAATGAGCTTTATCCCAAAATCCTGGATAGCAAATACTGTGGGAAGAAATAGCCAGGGAATTGTTATGGCTAGGCTTGTATAGGTCCTAGTGCCGATAGCCTAGTACCAACCTATGAACCTATGAATCCTACAGTATTTGTATACTATAGGACTGTGAGCACACACTACTCCTGGACTGATCTTGAAAAGAGACATTTGTCCCTAGTGGATTTACACGGTTAATAAATTAGTAAGAATGACTGAATTCCCAATTATGCACCTGTCTACTGTTGCCAAGCACTAGTTTGGACTCCAGATAACAGTATCCAACAATACTGTTGGACAATGTTGGACAAAGAATACTCATGGCCTTTTCCCTACTTTTAAGAGCTGGCATCCTTATTATCTTTATTCTGTCTCCTGTTCCCTGGAGGGATCTCCAAGCTGACCCTGCCCTTAGTCTTGCACCTGTCTTGTACTGCACCACCTGGTGGCAGCACTTATATGGCTTACATAATAGCCACCTCTATATTACATTCCTTCATATGTCATCATCATCCCCTGCGTCACACCTTCAAACTTCTAAAAAAATACAGGGTAACGTCAATCTCATGGAGTGTAGTAGGTGGCCCTCTGCACTTTGGAGTGCTGCTGCCCTCAGCAGTCCCTAACACAGGAAGGAAGTCCATTTCTGATTGACTTCTGTGCTGTGGGAGGTTACTTAATGGGGTTTTCCTTGTCATCTCACATCAAGAGTCAGTGCTTTTTTTAACTCCTTCTGAATATATGACTTTTGTATATTTTTAACTGTAGCAACCTGACAGTGTCTGTGCAGTTGTCCTTTTATAACTGCTTAAAGTTGTCATTATGTAGATGAAAATGGGTCAGACAGGATTAGCACACTCTCCTAGATAAAAATAAACAAACAAAAAAACATTGTTTCTTGTTCTGAATTCTATACATCTAGCTTAATATACGTAATAAGGTGGGGGCCTTTTTAAATGAATCATCCCGGCACTTGCTCAAAACTCATAGCAAGCACTAATAAACCTTAGCACTAGACTCCCCTATACTGTAGAAAAGGACAAGGCTGTCTATTTGACCTTACCAGCCAATCAGTAAAACAGTTCACTGTACCTATCCAGGCATGTCCAAAGGGCAGTTTTAGGTGTACTCTCCGGCCCAACTGGTGAATCTGGGCATTTTGAGGCAATGTTACAATTGCCTCATGTACACAGACAACCCCCTCCTCCTTCCACCAAACACTAATATATGTGAGAGATGCAATTATACAGCCAAACTGGAGGCTACGCTCTCTCAACCCAAGACAGGACCAGGCAGTCAAGAGGAGAAGGGAATTACTTGCATCACAACACCAGTCTCACATAGACCTGTGAAACCAGCACCGGACAAAAACACACATAAATACAGGAAAACATACTCAGAGGCTCTAAATAAAAATCTGCAAAAGCAACAGAGACCTCCAAAACAGACATCTAAGCAACCTCTACCCCCCAACACAAACCATGAAACACATACTTCACAAAACCAGTGTGCCATGCAATCACAGCCCTTAAGGCAAAATAACATACCCAACACACTAGTAATAGGTGACTCTATAGTCAGGCACACTGATGTTCCACTCACTAGGCTGAACAAGGAGAAGGTTACTGTTAGCTGCCTGTTGGGTGCCAGGATCCGCCACATAACACAAGCACTCAGGTCACTCCAGAACAGGTACAAATAAGACTCTGTCATTGTCCATGTTGGTGTGAATGACCAGAGCTGTACCTCCCTGGACTACATGAAAAGAGACATGGAGGAGCTCTCTGATCACATAGCCCGGGCCGGTATGACCCTGACCCTGAGTATCATCCTGCCCTCACCAAATATGATACCATGGTATAGAGAAAAAATTATCAATTTCAACAATTGGCTAAGCTTCTGGTGTCATTCTAAGGGGATCCAGTGTCTGTCAGCCTGGGATGACATGCTTGACAAGCCATGCTGTTTCGCTAGAGATGGCTTGCACCTGTCACCCTTAGGCTTTCGAATACTGGCCAAGGCTCTTGCCACCCCCATAGTGCCTCTTTTTAGGCAAGGCTCAAAAGACAAACCACCGCCGTAAATAGCACAAGTAACAAAAAACTGAGGGTAATGTTACTCAATGCCAGAAGTCTAAACCTCAAAATGCATGCACTCGAGGCACTCCTCAGTATAGAGAAAATCGATATATGTGCAGTAACAGAAACCTGGTATAAGGCTCCAGAGAGCACCCCAGCACTACCAGGCTACAACTCATACCATACATTTCGGCCACAAAACCCAGACAGAAATACAAAAGGCAGGGGAGTATCCATATTCATCAAGGATACCCACACCTCCAGGTTAGTGGCACAGCATGATGCTTCAGAGATATTCCACGTACAACTAACAACGGGCAGAACTGCTATTCAAATTATAGCTTGCTACAGATCACCCACCATGTCCCAGGACCCCCACTCCACATTCCTGGAAACACTGGGAAACATAAAGGTCATACCAAACACCCTGATACTGGGTGATTTCAATTACCCAAACATTAACTGGGAGAACTACTCAAGTACAAACTCCCTTGCCCAACATTTCCTAGAATTTATAAACTCAAACGCCCTGGATCAACTGGTCAACACCCCCTCCAGAGGTGACAACTTATTTGACCTGGTCATCACCAACATGGGCGACTGGTGTTCCACACCGGAGGTCAGCCCCTTGCTGGTTAGATCTGACCATAAACTAATCACTCTGGATATCCACAATCCGCCACCACCCCTGGTCAAAGAAACCCCCGTGAAAAACTTTTCAAAAGCAAACTTCACGTTACTTAAGGTGGGAAGTTTCAAAGCCCCCATGCTAAAGGATAATGCTGTCCAAGCTGCAAAATCCTTTACTAATGCACTCTATGGGCACCTACAAGAATGCATGGATCATGCTATCCCAAACAAAACCAAGACTCACTCCTCCAAGAAAAGGAAACCAGTCTGGTGGACCTCTGCCATAAACAAGCTATACAATAGAAGGAGGAAACTAGTACAGAAAAGAGTAAAATCCCAAGAAGGGAAGACATCCCTGATCAGTATCAGCAAGGAACTACGTTCCCTCATAAAATCATCCAAGGCTAGCTTCGAAAGAAAAATTGCCATAGACTCCAAAGATAACCACAAGGCATTCTTTAGCTATGTCAAGAATCTAAGTAGAAATTCTCAGACCTGCCTGGAGTTAGTGCAGAATGGCACAAAATACACTGAACGGACCGATATTGCCAACATCCTGGCAGACATGTTCAGTGCAAACATCACCCCCCCCTCTCACCCCCAAAAGGGCCCATAACTATACCAGAAGAATGTAGTGCTCCTGAAATCACAGACACTCAGGTTAAAACAGCCCTCTCTAAAGCCAAAAACACAGCATCAATAGGACCAGACGGTGTCCCAGGCTGCATCCTACATGAGCTCAAAGATGAACTAAAACCTCACCTAAACACTCTTTAAACTCAGCCTCTCCACAGGCTACATGCCCACAGAGTGGGGCACAGCAACGGTTATTCCGCTCCACAAAGGTGGAGCCACAATGGACCCCGGGAACTATCGCCCTATAAGCCTGATTAGCTTGGTCTGCAAAGCTATGGAGCGCATCATCATGGATCTCATTAACAGAGACATTGGGAACCTCCAAACACTGGACCCTACCCAGTTCAGCTTTGTTAAGGGCAGATCATGCCTCCTAAATCTGGTGGACTTCTTTGAGACAGTTACCAAGGCTATAGATGAGGGAAAGGTGGTCCACACAGCCTACCTAGACCTTGCAAAGGCCTTCAACACCATTCCCCACTCAGGTATTATAGACAATCTCACCAGCCTGAACATAAACCCCTATGTCACAAGATGGGTTGCCAACTGGCTCACGGACAGAACCCACATGGTAAGAGTTGAGGGAGCTAGGTCTGACTCTAAACCAGTTACAAGTGGCATTCCCCAGGGCTCAGTTCTAGGACCCCTCCTGTTCGGCATATACTTCTCAGAGGTACAGACAAGCACAGGAGGACTATGGCTGACCAAGTTCGTAGACGACTGCAAACTAGGGGATATTATTGACTCTCCAGTTGACACAGACATCCTCCAAAAGGGTCTCACTGAGGCAGATACCTGGTGTCAAAACCATGGCCTCAAGCTAAATGCCAAAAAGTGCATAGTCATCCCCTTTGGAAAAAACAAAGTACCCACAAGCTACCACATAGGTGGTAGCCCCCTATATACAGAAGAAGTAATAAGGGATCTGGGGACCCAAGTAGATAGTAAACTCTCCTTTGATAATCACATTGCCAAAGTGGTTAGAAAATCCTTCTATGTGGCCCACCTAATCACAAAAGGGTTTGCATCCAGATCGAAAGTGGTCATTGGGCCCCTCTACGCATCACTCATCAGACCCATCATAGAGTACAATGCCCCATTTGGGATGTACCTTACAAGACACCTGCAACAACTGGAAAGACCAGAGAAGTACCTCACCAAGAGGATCACTGGCCTCAAGCAGATGCCCTATGCAGCTCGACGGAAGAAACTCCAGCTGTACTCGGTTGCATACCGCCTACTCAGAGGTGATCTCTGCCTGACATACAAGGCCATGTCCAACCCAGAATTGATGGACATGCTCCACCTAAAGAAAACCATATCCCCTCGAGCCACACGCTCCAGGGATCTAAACCTCACCACAACAATAAATAGGACGTGCTGGAGGGATAGATTCTTGTCCAAGAGACTTCCCATGCTCTGGAACAAGATTCCAATCTACATTAGGCAGAGCTCCTCACTAACCCTCTTCAAGAGAAACCTTGACGAGTGGATGGGAAACAGAATGTTTACCCCAGGGATCACTTCAATGGCTCTGCTGGACAGAGGCACAGGGAACTAATCTAAGGGGGCGGTGAAAGCCAACACATTCTGGCTAGGCTTATAAATGCCTTTGGGTAGCTAGCTTAGTACCTACCTATGAACCTATGAACCTAAAAAGGTTTCATTCAGTAATCAAGTAATAGCACAGTTTATTTTTGTTCTGTAGTATAAGGTACTTTAGAGTACAAATTAAAGACAGTATATAGACGGAATTTGTAATCTTTTCTTTCTACACACTATATATATATATATATATATATATATATATATATATATATATATATATTAAATTATTTACTTCAGTTCAAGTTCGTATTTTAAAGGGCAGTTTTGAACTTTAGCATATTTAACATAAAAAGTTACATAATTTGAATTGGCACTACACTTATGATATAGGGGATAACTTTTTTTTCCATATGGTCTAGCAAAAACTTCTTGGCATTGCTAAAAATTGTGGTTAGCTGGGAATCCCAGAAAATGACTTTCTCAGAATCAGCAGAACTGTTGTAAAGCTGTGTCCAAAACAAACTGTATATTTGCCATCAGCATTAATGTTCCATCTTGTGTAGAAAACAGAGAAACTATGCACAAACTGCAAAGTGGCAGATTTGTCCTGACTTTCCCTCACAAGTTTCTAATTATGCATTTATTCTGTCAGAAAATTTTACGATAAAAAAAAGATGCTAATCCTGTACCATTTGCTGAATTAGGCACTTTAAGAACTCAGAGATATTCATGAAGGCATGATGAAAGGAATTACAAACCGTGCTGCAGGGCCTTTGCTTAATTAGATTCATAAAGTCACAGACTTTTTTGCAGAATCATAGGAAAAAAATAATTAACTATAAATAGAGAAGATTGGATTAATGTAGATAATAAAGAGAAAATAAACCAAGCTGAGTTAATGAGCCAAAATAAACCATGGCATAACTAAGACGATAAGGCAGATATTTCTTATCTGCCCACTCACTCACTTATCCAAGATTTATTTTTTTCTCCTCCCACTGCAGCCTTCCTTCCCTTTCCTCTCACCCCACCCAACATCACAAAAGTGTGGCAGTATTCTAAATACAAGAACAAGAACACAACATCTTGTGCATATGCCAGTCTTCTGTTTCAAGTCCATCTCTGCCACTGCTGTTTCCTTCAGAGCACCCTGTTGTAATTAGGATTCAATGTTTTTGTATTTCATTTGTTGCATGTATAACCACAGCTGACAACACTTTCCTGAAACACAGTCGACTGTTATTAAATATTAATGTTTTCATGGAAAACATCGTTCAAGTGTTGCTGTACTGTCATTGCATTTTGCAGCGACTTGCTAAAATCCTTTCTTTCTAGTGCTGCTTGCACTGACTTTAAAATTCTGTTGAATACATTTTAGTCTTAACAATTCCTGATATTGTGTTATGGCTTCCTGGGGGAAGTTTCAAATGTAAGCATGAATTTGCAGCTTACTATATTCCAGGCAATAAGTAAAATGTCTGAATTTTTTTCAGCTTTCCCCATGTCTCCTGCACTTGGTATGCTTTCTTGATCTGACTGTTTTAGCCACTAATAACTTCAAGTCCCCTTCTTTGGCCAGTTGCTCCATTTTAACATCGCGGCCATCACAGCTGGGTCATACTCTGATGTGATCTGTCACTAGGCGAGTCCTGCCGCTCCAGACAGAATGAGCCTCTGTGGTTATTCCGGCATTGGACTGAGGACTGGAGCAGACAGGAGAAGGACTGAACTGGGGCGGGGTATGGAAAGAAAAGCCTACTCCCCCCACCTGCATATGGTGACCTATTGTGTGAAAGCATGGAGTGAACGAGCATTGGTCACTGAAAATATGCTGGACAATGATGAAGGTCAGTGAGTTGGACTGATTGAACTTACTAGCATGCATGGTACTGAAGGCAACTGAATGAAAGGAAGAGCCCAGAAATTATCATCCAAATGTAATTTAGTGTCTAAAGAGAAGCAACAAAGTAAATGAAACATGCATGCATGCATTAATATGATGAATCATGTCCAGCACAGGAAAAAAATCCAAAACCATAGACTGTAGGGCAAACTAAACAGCAGACCACTGAGGTATAGATGCAATCGATGCATGATAGCCCACTAAAAGAAAAAAAAACAAACTCAAGAAACAGATAACTGGTACACACATAAACATGGCACAGCACATCAGCATGTCTCCCTTACATATATTACATATGTCAACCAAAAGCAGCAGGTACATGATGCCTTCTGTAGCAATAACAGAGCAGTAACACAGATAAAGGCAGCGTGTGGGTGTATCTGCCTCCATAACAAGCAGTCCTTTAACCAAAGCAGGACTCTATACTGCAGTTAAGTGAAGGAGAACTATTGATAACTATGATTGTGAAGCAGAAGCCAAACTGCTGTAAAGAACCTCTGGGGTATAGCATCGACTGAACCACAAATACTGGTGTACAGAGGTGTTCAAATAATTTTGTTTTTCATGGTTTTACAACTTGGAAGCTACTCTGGAAAGACTTTTCTGTACTGTAACCTAGACAATAAATGCAACTGATTTGTGTAACTGACTTAACTGATGTTCTCTGTTAGTCAATATTGATGTTTTTATAGTACTAAATATTTAATTATGTTGAATAATGATACATACTGTTACACTGAATGGCACAAGGCCAGAGTCTATGGTACTACAGTGGCAGTTACCCCTCCCATAATTCCTGTATGTCTGACAAATATGCATGAGTCATACCTGCAGTCCTATCATCACAGTCCCCAGCTTCAAACTTTGCATCAACATTTTCTCATTATACTTTCTTCTAACTGAAGATGCCCTGAAAATGTATATACAGGGGTCCATGATGTCTAGAACATCATGCTCTGTTACAGCAAAGGGATTTATGGATGATCCTGAGGCTCACTCCTTATTGGTGGCAGATAGGGTGGGGTGGGGTGGGGTACACTTCCCTGGTAGGTGGCCGGGAGGAAAGGGTGGTTACATCTTCCTGGAACAACCAAGCCATGTCAGACCTGTGTATGTGGTATACTGAGTCATCACACAGTAGGTTTGTCCATCAGTTTCAAATGAGCAGTTACTATAATGTCCATAGTATTTCAGCACCATGTAGTTGAATCCAAGGAGACACCTCATCTGCAGTGACAGTTATCCCAGCTGTTTCCCACCAACATGCTTGCTATACAAGTGTTGCTCTCCTTATCACCCAGTCTCTACAGATAGGAAGTAAAAGCACACACACTGTCAACACATCTTTTTCTCCTTACCTCCCTCAATGAGAGAGTTTCGCAGGGTTAATGATTTATCATTATTCCTTTCCCTGCCTGAGTCACTTCCTCCAGTACTCTGGCTGCTCATAGTAAAAAGCACATCTGAGTTTTATTTTGGACTTTATCCATCTTTGCTACAGAGCTGACATCATGCTCCTGTCTCTGCTAATCTCATGGCACCTGCAAACCAGACCTCAGTCATCTGTCTAGGTTGCATTATTAACATGTTGCTATGTTACCAAAGGAAGGGAAACTAGTTAATTAAAACTGAAATCCTGGTGTGAATCAGTGCAGCTGTAAAACACTCGAAATGCCTAAACTAAAAACTAAATTACATTTGCAATGCTGTTCCTCTGTTATTCTTTAGCTATGGAAATTCTTGCACTGTATTGGTCCATCAGGCAAAAGCAAAATACAACTGGCCCTTCAGAAGTTTTGTAGTAACATGTATCAATGGTTGTTACATTGTTTTCTGAAGAAGTTCTTATATTAAAGAATGACAGTGCTAAAATTATTTCAGTCATTTACAGTGTGTTTGTTTGTGCTTTGAGTTCTTGTCTACCTTGCAACCATGTTACCAAGGGTTTGGTTTTAATTTATTTGTTTGCTGTACCCTTTGGTTCTTCTTGAATTATTGAGTTGGTTGTCGAGTTTGTTACAAGGATGGTTCAGCATCGAGTCTCAGTTTCTACAATGGTAGTGGAACAACTGCATCACATATTATTTCATTCTCTGCTTCAGAGAAGTCTGGTGAAGGTGATCTTAATTTAGATTTACGTGTTCACCAGATACCTGATGAACTACGTATGTTAACCCAGACACTTCAGGAAGTTATCGGTAAAGCTCAAAATATCATTGAGAGAGCTTGCAGTTGTTTTCGTGGTTCTATTCCATCTAATAAAGGTAACAAAGGGTTCTCTTTTTCTGATGAGAATTCAGTTTTGGCCAAAAAAGGGGACTATGGACAGAATCATTATTTAAGTAGTCTTTTGGAGAACAGTGAGCCTAATCCTTTTTCACCTTCTCTCTTGGTCACGGAAGTTCTGAAAGTGAAAATTTCACTCCTGTGTTGCCTGATTGTAAGACTACTATTTGTCAACTAAAAAAGAAAATTTTGAGGTGTAAGTCTTTGGAAATTGAAACGTTTTATCTTAATAAATGTTGTGAGATGTAACTGGTGCCCCTTGGACTTGGAGTATACAAATTTCTTAATGGTATACAGTATAGTGACAAAATTTACTCAGAAATTTGTGGTGTATAATCAAGCCAGGTTACATGTTCTCCAGGTTTTAGTCCAGTGGAACTGTAACAAATGACAGATTTTAAAAGATGAAATTAGTCTGTTGGATATGCAAGTGGTTAATCATCCTTCATTTCGGATGGCCAATTATATGATGGCATCCATACAAAAGTACAAAGGCATGTAGCCACCATTATTTATAAAAAAAGAAAAAGTTGGAAAAGGTTTGTTGGCTTACAGTAAAAGACAAGCTTTTATTTTGAAAAACTTGCCACAAACAGATTCTGTTGCTGGTAAAGAGTCAAATTCAGCTACTGTTAATAAGGGCCAAATGCTGCACCAACTATTTGATCTTCCAGTAGTCCAAGTTTATCCATTACAAAGGGAGCACAAACAAACATGTCCAAATTTGCTCCACAATATAGGAAGCGATGGATGTTCCAGTGGTGGAGCAGCAGTATTTTCTTTAGCCAACAGTGAGTTTCCTTCCATTTCTGACTTGGCTTCTTTTTTCCCCAATTGGTCTGAATGCAATCGGTCTCAGACCAATGAGAGGGGGAAAAGTGAATTGGGAAAGAAATGGGGGGGGGACTGGTGATTCCTGACTGGCATGCCTTCAATCTTAGTTCATAAGTATTTACAGTTGACGAACTAACAGTACTTTCTAAAGTATTTACTTTTATTCCTACAAGAAAAGCTCATTATTTGGACATGATTATTGATTTTAAACTTTTTGTTAGAAAGTTAAATTTGAAATCTTTTCTTCATAGTGTGTCTTTAAACAATGACAGTGGTGTGTTAAAAAGACTTAGTGCTGTTAACCCACCATCGAATAATTGATTTTTATGACATGGTCTTTAATAAGAAAAGAAAAATCAAACAAAAGAATCAATATTTTAATTTAAATCAAAATGAACAGCTGGCCCTTCAGAAGCTTTGTAGTTATTTAGTTATTCAGGTATAAGGTTCATGAAGGCAAATGTCTCAGATTATGAAGAAGCCATGTCTAGTGTTCTTTCTTGTACTAAAAATTATAGAAAAGTTTCTAAGGACGTAATTAGACATAATTTCAAGATGGTGCATTTGTTATTATTGGACTTGTTACATCTAGGTTATATTGATTTTAATTTGTTTTGAGTTTTTCTTGTTGAGCAGCTACAGTTGGGTAAGATATTTGGTATACCCAAAATACATAAGGAGAAAGAAAAGCCTCCATTTAGGCTGATTGTGTCTACCCCTATGAATAAGATGGTTATGATTGCAGCTTATTTGGACAGTATTTTAAATCCTATAGTACAGAAAAGTGCCTTTTACTTAAAAGATTTGTGGTTGTTTTTAAATAATCTTAAATGTTATGAGTACAAAGGCAACGAAAATATCATGTGTACTCTAGATGTCAATGCCCTGTATACTACAATTGATCAAGAAGAGGGAAATGAATTTGTCCAATTATATCTTTATAACTTTTCAGGTCTTAACAACTCAAACAATAATACCGTCTGCCTCACCTTGAAATTGTTCTACACAATATTTTTTTTTTTCAATTTGGTGAGGGCATTTAACAACAAATAGCTGAGGTTGGGATGGGGGCCAAGGTAGCCCCAGCTTTTGCTAAGCTTGTAATGTGTTGGTGGGAGATGCAATTTTTAACTCAAATGTCCTTATTTCAGTATGTTTCCTATTATAGAAGATACACTGATGATCTTGTCTTTGTGTGGACACAAAGTACTCAATTATTTGAAGTGGTATGAGATTAATCAAAGTGTTAGTTGGTTAAAGTTTGAACTGAGTGCAAAAGTGAAAATAATTTTTTAGACACTCAAATCACAATGGATGTAGGTAAAAATAAATTTGTTAGTGAGATATATAGAAAAGACACTTTTTGCAAATAATTATTTGCCTTTTAGTAGTTACCACCTAACTTTAATGAAATTCAACCTTTTTAGAGGCCATGTTATTAGGCTTAGTTGGCTGATTAGTGAAAATTCTTGTTTTTTAAAAGAAGTTGAACTGCTTACAGAAATGTTTCAGTTAAGGGGTTACCCAATTAATTAACTGAATTCAATTCCCAATGAGGTAGTTCAGTTCAAAAATATCACATTCCCCCCATTCTTCTCTCTGGGTTTATTCTCAAAGTTGAAAGTGGGAATGATGGTAACATTTTCTTTCCCTATTCCCATGAGTATTGATGATCGGTGTATTAGATGTATCATCCAGGGCAACTGGAAAGTCATTTTGGGCAACCAGGAACTGGTTAAAGCAGTTGGACCCAAACCTCAATTTGTTTATAAAAACAACTAAGAACTTGAAGCAGTTACTGAAAAAAAAGCCATTTTAATAGAAACATTTTTGGTTGATCTCCTTGTGGTATGTTTCCTTGTTACAACTGTAAATTTTGCAGGTAGTTCAACACTACAAACAATTTTTATTTTAAGCATTGTGACTATACAGTTACAGCAAAAGATAGGTACGATTGTAATAGTGATGGTATTATTTATTTAGCTTCCTGTAGTAACTGTGACTGTTTCTATAGAGGGAAAACAGTCAGGAAACTATCTCATAGAATATGGGAGCATGCGTCGGCAATCAAGAAACAAGATGTCACTAATGCATTAGCCAAACACAGTTTGTGTTGCTCAGATTTCTGTAAATTTGTATTTGTGGTTGTTGAAAAATTTATCAGAATATGTTTGTTGGTAGTTTTAACAACTTTTTCGAATGAAAGGAATTAAAATGGCAAGAGTTTCTAAGAGCAGATTTTCATCCAGGACTTTATGAAACAATTTCTGTTAAACATCTTTTAAAGTACAAGATCGAGTGCATATGTATTTTTCAAGTTTCACATAATGGTTTATGAATTATTTATGTCTTTTAACTGTGGCTTGAATATTTTTTGAAGTTTTTTATTGGATGACTGTAAGTGATGTCATCTCCTATATTGTATTTAACATGTATCAATTTTTGCTACTTTGTTTCTGAAGAAGTTCTTATATTAAAGAATGAAAGCACTTAAATTATTTCATTCATTTACAGAATTTTTTTTGTGCTTTGAGTTTTCTTCTGCCTTGCAACCGTGTTTCCAAGGGTTTGGTTTTAATTTATTTTTATGTTATACTATTGGTTATTCTTGAATTATAAAAGGAAAATATACCTTTCTTTACTGAATATAAGAATGCACATATCTACTTGTATCACTATACCTTAAGGACAGTAGTATAAAGTACTAACAGGACAGCAATATGACCAAAGACTAGATTTGTCCGCTTAGTGTAGATATGAAGAAGAAATAAGTAAAATACTGTAAAACACCCATATTTTAATACTTCTTCATGACAGTCAAGAACACTTCTAAGGCAATTATGTATTCTGCAGCATTTCATATGGTAGCCAACCCCTTTCACTAATACTGAAGACAGGAGGTTGAGTTCACTTTGGTTGGTACTGCAATGGGGCCAACAGCCATCTGTTTTCTTTTTTTCAACTGTCTAC
The DNA here is from genome assembly GCF_019279795.1 of Protopterus annectens. Taxonomy (NCBI): domain Eukaryota; kingdom Metazoa; phylum Chordata; order Ceratodontiformes; family Protopteridae; genus Protopterus; species Protopterus annectens. The sequence goes on from NC_056745.1 coordinate 457,469,712, forward strand.
TTTTCATCAGTCGTATCCTGGCCAGTGGTCCCATTCATTCCCCTTCACGAGGGCAAGGGTAAAGTATGAGAGACCATCATTTAGACAGTCATCAGGGTGGCTTGCATTTTTTTTTTCTGATTTCTCACCCCAGCCCTCACTTCTATATCCTCCCTGGCTTCTCCAGAGTTGGGGCTGATAATGAAACCCCCAGTCTTCTGGATCAAAGAAAGGCTCCATCCCTCTGCACCACAGAAATAGGCTACTGCTGTTATACTTTTGCTGCTATGACCAGCACCCGGCCACTACAATCATCCACTAGACTCCTAGTTCAAACATACAAATCCAACTACTTAGCAGGGGACTCTCTGTTTGCCAACTCTGTTGAAAAAACATGGAACAGACTCCCAGCTGACTTGACCCTAGAACCCTCACTAACTCGATTCAAAAACAAACTCAAGAAATACTTCAAAACTCATTGGTTATGTCCTTGCACTAACCCTGACTAGTCACCTCTCTATTTCGTAGGTGCCTTACCTTCAACTACTTCTAACTTTTTTCTACCACACTATTTCAGGAAGGGTCAATTGTATAACTGCTGCTCATTGTGTCTTAAACCTGAATGTAATGTTATGTATATATAACTTTGAAAATAATGTTATGTTTTGTAAAGTGTTTTATAATAAGTTAGTACTGTATGTGCTAAATGCTGGTATTGCTTATGACTGTAATCTGCTTGAAACTAGCATTTACTAAATGTTCAATGTGTATTATTTATTATCTTGGAGCTTTTCTCCCTGGGCCTCTGCTGAAAATGGACATATATCCAATCAGACTATCCCGGTCAGCAAATGTAAAATAAAAAATAAATAACTAAACAATCCATTTGGCTGTGCATAAAGCTCAGTTTAAGTCAGTGCTGCACTATAAAGATATAGTCACGGTACAGGGTGATCTTACTTACCTGTTACTGCTAACACAGCGCTGCTGATGTCTCACTTTGTGTACATGCTCAAACTGATTACATCTCACTGACTCACTCTACTCCCACCCCAATTCACCAGCCATTCCCCACATCATAACATAACACTCTACTTTCTGCTCATAAAGTCTTCCTTCCCATTCTCATTTTAAAGTCATACTACCCTTTATAAATGGCAGCCTCACTAAAACTAAATATCAATTAATTTCACAAAAGAAAATCTATCTATACAACCTAAAATCACAAAACTCAATTATAACTGTTTCACACACCAATCATGTTATACTTATACAAATAACTACCACATAACACTATTTCCAATGTTTTTTGGAGGTGGGAGGAACCCCACAGAGACACAGATGGCATAATGGTTAAGGTCTTCACCTCTCATGCACAAGCTTCATTCCTGACCTCTGACCAATGCCTGTTTGGAGTTTGTATGTTCTCCCTGTGTCTCTGTGGGGTTCCTCCCACCACTGAAAAACATGCTGAGTGTTTCCATCTCAAACTTACCAATGAATGGAGCTGTGGGCAGCAGCACAAACTCTACATGGTGCCGTATAAGGGGAAGAGTTGTACAGACCAACCGCTTTGGGCATCTACTGTGGTGCACAGTATCCTCAACATAGGAGAACATTGATCACAGATTGCATGCCATGGCAGAGCAAGCCACTTGACGGTGTAAAATATGGCTCTAGGTGATTCGGTCATGTTGTATTTCCGATGTATACTGTTGAAGCTTTTTTCTCCTAACAATTTACTACTATACCCAGCACTTTCTGTCAATATCATCTACCCCCATCCACCAGAAACATCTACATTTTCTATCCAATCTTCACAAACAACTGAACACACACACACACACACACACACACACACACACACACACACACACACACACACACACACACACGCACACATACACACACACATGCATTACAGAAGCAGCTTCAACTGCTGTCAGAACTCCACTATCTACTTCAGTTCCCAATCACATATCTTAACACTGATTGCATGATGTTTGCTCTGAAGGATTCATCAGATCATACATGCACTCAGATCTCTCAGCAATAAGTACCATTATGAATGTCATAGTTTACAGTGGTGTGAATGATTTGAGATGTACCTCGCTGGACTATATGAAGAGAGACATGTTCGACCTGTCTTGAGTATATGTCCCAGGCAGTTATGTTCCCTAGCCTTGAGCAGCATACTATCCTCACTTAGAATAATGCTGCACTATAAACAAAAATGACTGATTTCAATAATTAGCTTAGTTTTTGGTGTCATTCAAAGGAGATCCAGTTCTTGTCAGCCTGGGAAGCTACAGTTGAGAAACCTCACTGCTTTGCCAGAGACGGTTTGTACCTGGCACTTCTAGGCTTTCAGCTGCTTGTAAAGGCTCTTGCCTCCCCCATAGTGCTTTTTTTAGACAAGGTCTCAAAAACAGCATTACTGATATGAAATTAGCCAACTAGAACAAAATAAGGGTCCTGCTGCTAAATGCGTAGGTTAAATCAAAAATGCTCTTCCTGGAAGCACTTCTATCACTAGTGCAGTCACAGAAATGTGGTTTAAGGCCTCAGTGAGTAGCCTGGCCTTGGAAGTCTACAATGCATTCCACACCTTTAGACAGCAAAATGAATGTGTGAAAATCAAAGGAGGCAGTGTTTTTATCTATATTAAAGATAAATTCACCTCCCATCTAGTTAGACTGGACAACTCCATGGAGGTACTCCATGTCCAGGTTACACTAACCCCAATTCAACTCATAGCCAGTTATAGATCCCCCTCAATGGGTCACAATGCCCATGAAGCCCATGTACCACACTGGAGACAATACAAATGTTGCCAAACACTGTGGTTATGGGGGATTTCAATTATCCCACCATCAACTAGGAAACCTACATTAGCCCCAACTTACTAGCTCAAAAATAGTTCCTTGACTTTGTTAATTCAAATGCCCTGGAACAAATTGTTCATACCCCGAGAAGAAGAACAAACATTCTAGATCTGGTCCTCACTAATATATCAAAAAGATGCACTGCTGCAACTGTTGGACACTCATTAGTTAGCGGACAACAATGGGATTCTATTATTAGATGCTCAACATCTCTGCCCTTTTTCTCCCTATTTGCAGTCCCTACTATTAATAAACAGCAATACAGCATTTAAAATATTTTAAATTGGCTGTTTCTCTCCACTTGAACAGTACCTTACTGTACTGTGGTGGTTTCACTTTCAAAAAACTTTTATCCTGCCCTGGAAAAGTCTCCCATTTATTGATGTCATCAAGGCCACTGAAAACAGGTAGTTTTCTGGCCAATTTCTTCCCCAAACTGACAGCACCACAGCTGTTCTAAAAACTCACCCATGTGATGTCACAGCTCTCTGGTCCTTCCCCTAACCATACAGAAAGTAAAGGCTAGAACAACGAAACAGTACATGAGTTAAGTCTCCTGCTGTGAGCTGTCAGTCACAGCAGGTAACAGCTCAATTTATTCTTAACACTTTGACAGCTAGGGAAGGTAGGTGTGAAGGGGGATGGGAGATGAGTCAAAGTAGTACAATTCAGGCTTTACAAAAAAATGCAGTTTAGCCATTTTAAAAACAAGCAGCAGTAAAAAGGACTTTGAAAGTCTGTTCTGTGGCATTTGCATTGTGTTTTAAGTAGTCATTGAACAGCATGAGAGCTTACTTAAAACTGACTGAAAGACAGCAATGGATGCATGTAAAATCAATGAAGTTACAGGAGCTTTTGGAAGAAAGAGGCCTGCATGATGTAACTTTTTACAGACAAGCACTGTATTGTGGGATACATAGAGGCTGACTAAACAATCAGAATTACTTCAAGATGCCAGACCCCATGGGGTCAGACTCAGAAATTACGTCTAAAAATATTAAAAAACCTGTAAATAGTCCCAGAGTGGTGTTGAAATGTAGGAAACACCAAACCATGATGAAATAAACATGTTGTTTTGAGTCTGTGGGTGTGGTTGTCCTTTAAATCTGACCACAAAGCAGTCACCTTCAGGTTGGCACTAACATCAGAACTCACAAAGGGTGAAATCAGACTAAAAAACTTCAACAAGGCCAACTATACCCTCCTAGGCGAAGGAATAAATGCATTGCAAGCTCCACCCCAAGCTGGAAGTGGTAACTTTGCTGTACCAGAAAGAATCAACGTTAGAGCCCCAAGTAAAAACAAGCTGCCATGGTGGACATCCAGCATCAACAAACTTTACAATAAATGCAAAAATCTGCTATCCAAGAAAACAAAGGCAAGGCCTCAACAATGGAAAAGCACCCTCCTCAGCTTCAACAGGCAAATAAGACAACTTGTCAGATCCTTTAACGGCTCCTTTGAGAGAAACCTAGCAAGTACAGCCAAGGATAAGCATAAGGCCTTTTACAGCTATGTATGTAGCCTAAAAGGTAGGACCCAAGCATGTGTAAAACTAGTGACCAACGGTATCACACACACTGACCCCACAGAGATAGTAAACCTGCTAGAGGATAGGTTTGGTGAAAATTTCACTCATGTATCCCCTCCTAACTTATCACAAACCTTCCCCCAAACTTCCTCCCCCCAGCCTACCTGAAGAGCAAGTACTCAAACCCTTGTCCAAGGCTAAAAACACAGTCTCTATGGGACCAGACAACATCCTAGGCTGTCTTCTAAACAGGCTAAAACATGAACTATCATCACCATTAGGTACCCTTTTCAATCATGGCCTAACCACAGGCTTTGTTTCTGTGGACTGGAGAACAGCAGCAGTTATTCCCCTCCACAAAGGTGGGCTAGCAACAGACCTGGGAATTACAGACTGATAAGCCTGACCAGCCTCATCTGTAAAGCCATGGAACATATCATTATGGATCTCATAAATAAAGACATAGGCCACCTCCAAACCCTGGATCATACCCAATTCGACTTCGTTAAGGGCAGATCCTGCCAGTTAAATCTGGTGGACTTCATTGAAAAGGTGACCAGGATCATTGACAAGGACAAAATCTGCATACACAGCATACCTCAACTTGGCAAAGACTTTCAACACAATCCAACATTCAGGCATTACTGATAAACTTAGCAAACTGAATGTAAATCCCTTGACTCACAAACCTGACACACACTATCAAAGTGGGAGACTCCACATCAACAAGCAAACATATTATCAGTGGGGTGCCACAGGGGTCAGTGCTGGGCCCCCTATTTTTGGTATATGCTTCTCAGATGTTCGGGTCAAAACTAAGGGGTTGTGGCTGACCAAGTTTGCAGACAACTGCAAACTAGATGCAATCATTGAATCCCCAACTGATGTCACTTTAGTCCAAGAGGGTCCCATGTAGACAAACGACTGTTGTATTGGTCACTGTCTCAAACTGAATGCAAAGAAATGTATAATCATTCCCTTCAGCACAAACAATGTCCCTTCCCACTATCAAATCAACAAAAATACCCTAAATACTCACTAAGTGGTAAGAGATCTGGGATCACAAGTTGACTGCAACCTTAACTTCGACCACCATATGTCTATGGTTGTAAGGAAGGCTTTCTACATAGCACACTTGATTAGTAAAGGCACCACCTTGAGAGCAAAAGAGGTTATAACCCTCTATACTTTGCACTAATCCAGACCATAATTCAGTATAACTCCTTGTTCGCATGTACCGTACAAAGCACTGCAGCAACTGGAGAGAACTCAAATGTTTCTAACAAGGAAGACCATGGGGCTCCAGCATGTGCCTTACATAGACTGACTAAAGCCCCTGTCACTATACTCTGTGTCATATAGACTTCTTAGGGAGACTTATGCCTGGTCTGCAGAGCAATCCAAGACCCAGACCTAATGAACTTGCTGCATATCAGTAAATCAAATAGGACTAGGACTACCCATTCCAGGGACTTAAATATGACCTGTGACTTAAATAGGACATGCTGGAGGGACAAATTTATCTCTCAGAGACTGCTGTGTCTTTGGAACAGGCTACCAATTCATGTGAAACAGAAGACCTTTATGACACTGTTCAAGAGGAACCTGGACGAGTGGATGGGGCCAGTAATTTCTAACCGGAGAGGGCACCCACAACCCTCTTGGAAATGGGCAGTCATCATTAAATGCAATCTTGGGTATTGACTAGCAATTTCATGGTATTACATTGGGATGAAATGGCTAGGCTTAAAATGACCTCTGGGTCGATAGCCTAGTAATCTTATGTGATCCTATGACACTATGAACATGCCAGCATACACATTCTCACTCTTCTACATCTTACCTCTACTACTACTTCTACTACTACTACAACACCATACAAGCACAAAGAACCGCTGTCACACCTTTCAACATATTCATTAACACCCACAACATCACCTGCAGACATCACCCCTTTCTCTTTACTTCTTTCACATCACTTAACCATTTACTTTTCCATACTTCATTCACCTCTTCTAGCTGTCTAATCACACATCCTCCAACAAACCTCAAAGAGCATTAGCTCATATCCATTTTACACACATACGTATATATACACACACACACACACACACACACACACACACACACACACACACACACACACACACACACACACACACACACACACACACAGTCACTATTTCCCTTCAAAACACTAACACTATCTAAACCTTATACAAATTTACATGCAACATCCTTAACATCTCTGAGGTATAACTGAATCTAATCCAGGTGTCACCTTCCTCTCCTGTTTCTAAATAAATAACCAAAGTATGTATAACAAAACTGAATAAATTAATGCCTTTATTTTACAACACATTACTGGCTCTTTATCAATTACAGCATCCTGGGTCAAAAAGGACAATCTTCCTATGCATCGCCTCTCTCCAAAATACAGCTGCTACCTAGATACAAAGCCAGGAACAAGAAATGGAGGAGGAACACTTCTCCTCTCTAAATGTCACATACAACTACAACTAATAGTTCCAACTGGTCCAATAACAGACATGCTTCCAAACTGGGTACTAATCAATATACATACCAATAATACACAAACTCTGCGCATCGCAGTAGCCTGTCTACCCCATCCAGCAACTATAGATAAATTCCAAAATCTATTGCATGATAGTTTCTGAACCGCAACAACAGAAACAACTTTATAAAGTTTGGGATCAAATAAATAATGATCTAACCAGATGGAAAAATAGTAACCTTTCGCTGTTATCAAAATCTGCTATTATCAAGATGAATATTCTACCTAGAATTCTTTTCCATTTAAACTCTGTTTTTCTTAATATTCCAAAAAACTTCTTTCGTAAAATGGAGACCACAATTTCTAAATTCTTATGGTTCCCTAAATCAACCAGAATAGCAGATAGGAAATTAACTATCCCAAAAGCTAAGGGTGGATTAAGTCTTCCAGATTTCAGTCTTTATTATCAAATAATTACCGCAAGTCGGTTAATAAAAATAGCCAGTTATGATCTGTATGACGAATCTTGGTCTCCAATATGGGTCAAGATCTGGTATAACTATACACGTTCATTCAAAATTAATCCTCAATCTATCCCCTTTCTCACACCTGTTGGTGAATTTAACATTAAGTTTTTGCCTCTTCTAAAAAACAAAATTTTTATTTTTCATGATCTGATGAAATCCCTTAATTTGCAAAATACAATCCCCATTCTTCAACCTATACATCTGAATCCAAATTTAAAAATCAATAATAAAATGACTGACTTATCTAACTTTCCTATTATTAAGAAGGCTACAGTCTGGCATTTTTTATAGTACAAAAAATGCAGCAGAGGTTAAAACTTTATTTGGGGCTCCTAATAAATATGACCCTATTTTAAGACAACTCAACTCACTTATAAAACAAAAATTCCATAAATACAGAGTTATGGAACAAGATATTCAATTAACACAATCAATCATCAATTCGCTCTCCCTAAAAAACAAAATGATCTCACATACTTATAAACTTGTGTCGTCCATTATACATAGTCATTCACTTTTATTTTCCAAATACTGGGATTCAATACAGGATGAAATCTCTAGCGAATCTAAGTATGAAGCAGAAATGCACTACACTTGACCCCCTTCAAAAATCGAATTTACACACAGCTACTAATGATAAATAATAACTTACTACACCCCAGTTGTTTTACAAAAATTTGGATGTAATAAAAACTTAACATGTCCTTTCTGCACTCTCCCTCATGTTGACATAATACACATGTTCTGAAGTTGTAAGACCATCTACAAACTCTGGTGCTCCATCAGAATTCAATTAGAAAAAATGGGGTATGAGAAAACTACATTTTCTTGGCAAACTGTGATCCTTAATATTGTTCCTATTCAAATCAAAGGTATTCGCCATCATGTTCTTGTCTCGGTTTGTGCTCTCCTTAAATATTTCATTATTAAAAATTGGATCAACCCCTCAGCAATTTCATGGGAAAACTTTAAGGATATGGCAATAAAATATATATCAGCACACAAAATGTGCACGAATAGCAAAAATAAAAAGAATTATTTTAAAAAATATTGAGAAAATCTCTTTGATCTAATCTGGGATAAGTAAAATCCAGCAAAAGTTTTTCTTATACATTTGCATTCCAAGCTGGGCCCTTTTTATACTAGGTACAGCCCAAAATTATTTGATAATGTAAACATTACACTTTACTAATTGTCTTATGTCATTTTATTCAGAGAGATCCCCTGACATCCATGATGTAAATATATTGTAAATATGGTGTAAATAGGTTTTTAGGACATGTATAGTTTACTTTAGGTGTTGTACCCCCAAAATAGTTAATAGTTTATACTTTATATAATAGTATGATATCTGATTAAAGTTATCCTCCTCTTGGGAGGCCTGATTTCTATTTGTATTATGTTTTTCTGGGGAACTCTAGTGAATGTTTTACCCGTTCAGGAGTAAGGTACTTGTTACAATAACTGCTTGTCTATAAATCAAAACTTGTTGTTAACTGTTTGTATTAATTTAGAATGTACTTTACTTTCTTTTTCTTGGTTTGATGTACCTTACAAGTTCTTTATCTTGTATTTATTTTCATTTCTTTTTTGTAAAAATTTTAAAACTAATAAAAATATGTTTGAAAAAAAAAACAACAGAAACAACTTCATACTCTTCTGAGACTTAAACTTAAACATGCTTAAGCACCCCCCTTAATGATGTCCCTTATCTCCTACATGATCTTCTACCTTAAACAACTTGTACAACAACCTACCTGCCCAAAACCTAATACCAATAGACAACAGAACAACAGATCTAATAACTGCTGACAATCCCCTCAGTAATCTCCAACATCATCATCCCTCCTCCAGCCCTCAGTAACTACTGCCAAAAATCTTTCAAATACAATTCCCACACAAAAAAAAAAATCCTCCAAAATGATTCTCTTTGAGAGCAAAATCACAATGCAGCATTAATAAACTCAAAGCAATCCTTAACACCCAAGACTGGTCATTAGTTTTAAATTGCACTGGCACAAATCAAGAAGTAGAATCATTCCATGGTACTCTTATAAATGCCAAGACACATGCTTACCTCAAATGTCTAGATTGTATAAGTCAATAAAAAACAACTGGCTAACTACCGGACTAAAATCACTTTTATAACCAACAGTCAAAGCTTGACACATCGGGAAAGCCAAACCTACACAAGAAAACAGAGTTATTGATGTTTTCCCAACTCAAAACCTAGCAAAACAAGTCATAAGATAACATAAATGTCAGCACATGAAATCAAAACAAAACTCTCTGATAAAAACTTCTAACCATTTCTGGAAAGAATCAATCAACTAACAAGTAAATCAACACTGTCAACAACAAAATACCACACCAATGTCTACTCTATCTGACTTTTTCACTGCATTTAGCAATCTCCCATCAGTATCTAACAGTACCATATCCTAACCCTATTCTCCCAAACCTCCTCCCTACATTCCACTGTTTTTCTTTAATTACATCAAAAGCAATGACATAGAGCCACTTATTGAAAGAACATACATATAGGCAGGCCCCCCAGGGTCAGAAAGCATACATCCCTGGTTCATATAGTACTGCGGAGATTTTATATATGTATTCCTCAGACATATAAACAATCTTTGCCTGAACCAAAACACCCCACCAAACCATCACATTGCTGAATAATTGCCATACTCTCCACACTAACTAAAATCCAGCAGAAACTCATTTATGCACAAAAAGGAATGCATAAACAAATATAATCTTTCACACAAACAACGCGGCTGTTAGTTAGGATGCGGCACAATAACATTATTTTGGACACTCAAAAATGCAATCCTTCTAGGCATGAAAAAGGCCAGCTGAAAAGCACCATTTTGATTGAATTCTCCAAAGCATTTGCTTTAGTGGATCACAAAATTCTTAAAACACCGACTTGAAAATGGAATAATCCCAGATACCATCCCTTGGTTTCAGAACTATGTGTCTAATTGACTCTTTAACATCAATGTCCAGTCCTTACTCTCTCCAACAGCTACGTTAAGATAAGTTGTCCCACCAGGCTCTATCCTTGCTGCCCTCATATTCTCCATATTTGTCAATCAATTTCTCCTTGAATTCCCAGATATCATGGTTCTATTCCAGTCAAATCAGTCCCTCACAGCACTCCAAAAAGAACTTCAAGCTGATTTCTTCTCCCTTATACAAAATATTAAAAATAAAAATTCAGTACTTAATTCATCTAAAACAAACAAAAAAAAACATGCTTTTAGGTACCAGACAGTAGCTCTGCAAAACTCATTCTAAGCTACAAGTATTTGATCATAACAGCACTGCCTTAGGAACACTACCACTTTCAGATAGCTGGGTCTGTGGATAGACCTGTCTCTTGCCTTCACTCTCCACCTTGACAAAACCAAGAAAAAGGTTAAGTCACTGCTTTTCTGGCCAGCAAATGTCCCCATTTCTGTCCAAAGTATCCAAAGCTGCCATCAGTAAATGCATTTTCATCTCTCAGCTGGAACAGGGCCTCCCTTTTGTAGCATCTGCTTCAAAGATAGATGCCACAAAAATCTGTATTTTTGCCACTTTTTGCCCTAAACATGAACACCACTGCAAAACCTTAGACAAAGCAAAATGGTTCTCACTCAAGTTAAGAATGACTTCCTATTAGGCTCCGAACTAGTCAAAGGTATAAAAAACTAACCAATACATTCTTTTTTTAAAAAATGTACAGCTGCTGTTAACCTATATAACATGAAAATGTACCCCTTCTGCCTGCAGCAGAATATTTTAAACATCAGTTCCAACCATCATACATACAGACATGTGAAGATAAAAAGGGAAAGAAAAATAAACATTACTAATGTCAAATTTTCAGCCAGCAGACCACAGTACACATTTCATTTGATGGGCACTGCACAGATCTATGTAGTGTTTTTAGTTTTCAGTCCATTTACTTTTAATTTCCTTTGTGAATGCAGAAATATTGGGACTAATGTAACTTTTTATTAAATATGTATGCATATCACGTCAGGTAAGCATCTTCATTTCTGTATGAGCAGTGACAAAAATCGTTCAGCAGACTAAAATACTCTAGTGAGGAAATGGTAAAAAAGGAAAACATGCCATTAACATTCTTTTCATTATTAAAAATAAATGGCGTTTTTTTTTTACCTATCTCCACAGACTTCCTCCATTCCCTAGACAAGCCATACTACAAATATAGAATACATTTGAAAATTCAGACTGCAAAGCATTTTTCTAAATTAAACTGAAAAAGTTTTTTTCTCTATGTTTGCATGTTTTAATTTCTTTTTGTTATATTCTCTCATTATAATAGTCTCTTTAATAATCAACAATTTAAAAGTCTGTGTATCCTTAATTTTATTAATTATTGTTGAGAGCAAGATATGCATTTTTAGATCCAGCATCTAAGATATGACACTGATAATTTACTACTAGAAAGGCAAGTATGGGAGGTAATACGTTGTAGTTTATCAAGTTCAAGATTTTATACGAAGCGTGGTTATAATTCACCACCCCATATTTGCACATTCTTGGACCGTCAGGAAATTAGCGTCACTAAAAAAAGGGGACTTCTGGTTTCAATGCATCAGTCTACATAGCTAAATGAAATAACTGTAAACAGTAAAACAAGCATTTTGATTGTCAGTTTAATTTAACATCTGTAGGCAGAGCTATTCATTAAAATTAGGTACACAAACAGATTTTATTTTGTATGAATTTGCTTGAGAGTTTTATTTTTTATTCTAAAAGTGGCAGACAATTTAAACTACAATAAGATACTCACACATTATGCAAAATTGTGGGATATCCTCATTCGTCATTCAAACCAGGACTGTTGCCTTAGCGCCTAACTCTGCCTATAGATGTATGGTTAGATAAGCAATAATGGCAGACAGGGTGGGCATTACAATCAAATAGACCTTCCAGTGGTGTTTTGAGCAGTGATGTCACAGTCAGATGAGGCCTTACCATTCCTGGAAGGTTTCTTATTTCACTGTGATGCCCACATTGGGGGACATTACAGCTCTTAGAAAATGGGTTAAATGTTAAATTATTTTGTATTTGTTTTATTATTAGTAAATACATTTTTTTATATTTTTGGATAAAAATAGTTCTGCTGTCTAATGTTTCAAAGTTGTGTAGGATATATCATTGTTGTTGGAGTAGGTATTTTGAATCCAAAATATAAGCTATGTTAATATTTAATAATGTCTAAGCACTCGCTCACACACACACACACACACACACACACATACACACACACACACACACACACACACACACACACACACACACACACACACACACACACACACACACACTCGCACAGGCAGACAGATGCAGAGGCAGAGAGACATACCCTGGGATTGATTAACGATCATGTAGGCTTTGCTCAAAGCCTAGTGATTACAGCATGTTAGCATGATGACCAGCAGTGCTCATTGAATATGCATGCTGATCATCAAGCTTATATGTTTACAAGCACTGTTTTCTGACCAGCAACAATGTTGGTGGCCATGAAACAGTGCAGGGAAGCATGAGCACAGGCTGTAAACAAAACTGCTTGCCTGTAGCAAGCCTATTATGCGAGCATGCACGGACAGCTTATATGCATGACGCAAGGGCAAGCTGAGTAGAAGAATTAAGATGCAGGGGACATTAAATGGAGAGAATCTGCACAGAATACAATCGTAATAGTGCAGACATAAGTACAAAGAGAGGGTAAAAGGAAAAAATGTACTCAGTTATTGCAGTCAAATGTAATTATAGGATCATAGGAAGTTACTAGGCTAGTGGCCCTAGGGCTCTTACAAGCCTAGCCAAGTTCTGCCCTTATTTCCATGATTACCACCTAATGCTCATGACCATGAGGGATACAGGTTGAACCCTCGGGGTGAATTTACGGTTGCCCATCCAATCATCCAGATTGCGTTTGAAGAGGACCAATGAGGTGCTCTGTTTGACATGAAGTGGGAGTCTGTTCCAAAAGTGTGATTACCTCTGGGAGACAAATCTGTCCCTCCAAACAGGTTCTATTAATGTCACATACCAGGTTAAGGTTTTTAGAGCAAGTAACCTGTGTACAATTTGATTTGTGGATATGCAGCATTTCCAATAAAGCAGGGTCAGAGATCACCTTATATGCAAGGCAGAGATCGCCTCTGAGTTGTCTGTATGAAACAGAATAAAGTGACAGTGACTTCAGATGATACACATAGGACAGATGCTGAAGACCTAGAATTTTCTTTGTGAGGAACCTTTGTGGTCTCTCCAATTGTTGCAGGTGCCTGGAAAGGTACATACAAAAAGGGGTATTGCACTCAATTATTGGCTTGATGAGGGAAGAGTACAGGAAGGTTAAAACATCTTTTTTTCTGGAGGCAATTCCCTTACTTATGAGATGAGCTATACAGAATGCCCTTCTTGCCACTGTGGAGACATGGTGATCAAAGGTAGGATTTCTGTCAACCTGTGTGCCCAGGTCTCTCACCACTGAGTGCATACTTAGAGTGTTGCTATTGATGTGGTAGTTAGTAGGAACATCATTCTTACCGAATGGGATGATAATACTTTTCTCTGCATTGAGTTGAAGGCCATGACTTTGGCACCAATCATTTATTTGCGTAAGACTCTCTTGTAGGATGTTGATATAATTTGAAGATTCTATGACCGCTCCAAGTTTGCAGTCATCAGCAGACCTTTAGTTTTTGCTTGTACTTCAGAGAAATAGATTCCAAAACGTAGAGGTCCCAGGACTGATCCCTGTGAAACACCACTGGTTACAGGTCTGCTGTTAAAGATGGATTAACCTGTTTTGACTATATGTGTTCTATCAGTGAGCCAATTAGCAACCCATCTAATGATATTAGGGTTAATACCTAGCTGGGTGAGTTTGTCAATGATGCCTGAGTGGGGGATAGTGGCAAACACCTTGGTTAAGTCTAGGTAGGCTGTATGCACAGATTTCCCCTCATCCAGGGCCTTGGAGACTGTTTCAAAGAAGTCAACCAGGTTTAACAGCCATGAGCTCCCTTTACAAATTCAAACTGAGTAGGATCAAGTGATTGGAGATTACCTATATCTTTGGAGATAAGGTCCATGATTATTGCTTTATGGCCTTGCAGATAAGGCTAGTTAGGCTAATAGGTCTATAGTTCCTGGGGTCAGTGGAAGCACCACCTTTGTGCAATGGAATAAAGGTGGCCATTTTCCATTCAGCTGGGATGAAGCTGGTGCTTAGACTATGACTGAAAAGAGTACCCAGTGGTGTTGCTAATTCTTGTTTGAGCTCATGTAGGACACAGCCTAGGATGTTTTCAGGTCCCACAGATGCTGTGTTTTTGGCCTTAGAGAGGGCCTTTATGACCTGCTCTTTAGAGATACAAGGGGACAGGTGCAAGGAATGTCATGGGGTATGTGTGGCGGGGACAGGGGAATGAGTTTTTCACAGAACCTCTCAGCCAACAGATTAGCTATGTCCACAGGCTCAGTATATGTGGTATCATTAACTACCAGTTTGGCGCAAATCTGGGCCTTTTCTTTTAGGTAAAGGATGTAACTAAAGAATGCCTTGTGATTGTCCTTAACTGGGGAAGTTAATTTGGATTCATAGTTTGCTTTGGAGGATTTCACAAGAGGTTTATTTGCTTGTTTAAGCTGAAGAGGGAGTGTTTCCAGTTTAGGGCACACTCCCTCTTACACTTAGACAGCAATTTCTTCCTCCTGTTGCAAAGCCTGTTAATGGCAGTTGTCCACCAGGTAGATTTGCTCTTTCTTGACGAGCTTGTTTTGGTCTGTCAGGTACGGCCAGTCAATGCAGTTGCATAGGTGTTTGTATAAAGCATTGGTGTAGAACCCTATACAGTTGCCAATTCCATTGGGGGGGTACAGTTAAGGTATATATACCATCCTGCAAGAGGTTATAATCTGCTTTGGAGAAGTTTTTTTAGTTTAATTGCTGCTAGGGGGGAGGTCAGCTGCAATAGTTACTTCGAATGAGACTAATTTGTGTCCAACCTCACCAGGGAAGACCTCACAGTGGGGGTGCTACAGTAGTCCCCCATATTGGTAATCACCAGATCCAGGATGTTGGTACCCCATGTGAGGGTGTAAACCAGCTAGTCCAGGGCATTGGAGTTAATGAAGTCAAGGAACCTTTGATTCGTGGAAGGGGTCCTGTAGTTGGCAATGTCTTGAATAGGTGTCTTACCAACAGTTAATTGCACCAGAAGTATCTCCAAGGAATCATACTGTTTAACCAATCTGGAGGTGTATTTATCTTTAATGAATATTGATACACTGCCTTCTTTAGTTTTCATGCCTTCAGTTTGTGGTCTGAACGTGTGTAAGGAGGTGTAACCCGGTATAGGTGGGGTGCTCTCCACAGCCTTGAAACAGGTCTCTGTGACTGCACAAATGTCTGCATTTTCCAAGATGAGGACAGCTTCCAATGAATGAAATTTCATGTTAAGACTCCCAGCATTTAGCAGTATAACCTTGAGGTTATTTTTAGATGGAGTTTTTGCATCGCAAATTTTGTCCTTGAGACACTGCCTAAAAAAGGCACTATGGTGGTGGCAAGAGCCTTAGCCAGTAGCTGAAATCCTAGGAGTGACAGATGAAGACCATCTCTGGCAATACGTCGAGGTCTGTCGATCATGTCATCCTGATACTGGACAGATACTGGATCCCCTTAGAATGACACCAGAAACTAAGCCAATTATTGAAGTCAATCATTTTCTGTTTGTAGTGAAGCATCATCTTAGGTGAAGGTAAAATGCTGCTTAAGGCTAGGGACATACCTGCCTGAGACACATAATCCGAGAGCTCAGTCATGTCTCTTTTTATATAGTCCAGTGAGGCACATCTCAAGTTGTTCACACCAACATGGAGTATGATGGAGTCATAACAGTACCTGTTATTGAGAGACTTGAGTGCATGTGTGATATGGCGGATCCTAGCGCCTGACCGTGACCTTTTCCTTATCCAGCATGGTGAGAGGGACATCTGTGTGTCTTACGATGCAATCACCTATGACTAATATGTTTGGTTTTGTGTTTTGCCTTAAGGGTTTGACAGGTGAGACACTAGTGCATGAACTATTATGTGTAGTGTGCTTGTGTCTGTGTTTGGGAGGTCTCTGCTGTTTAGATATGTTTCTGGTGAGGACCTCCACATATGTAGGTATGTGTGATATGTGTCTGGGTGGAGTAGGAGGTGAGATGTGCATGCTGACAACCCGCTCATTGTCATATGTATTGGTTGGTGTGTGAGAAAGCATGGATTCAAGGTTCTTAATATAGTTTCATCTCTCACATGTTGACTTTTTGTGGACTAGGAGTAGAGGGTTGTCAGTGAATATGAGACAGTTGCTACACTGCCTCAGGATACCCATGTTGACCAAGCTGGCTGGAGAAACTGTGGGATATTGTCCATCCATTTTGTTAGGCAAATTTATATCATCAGGGAAAGAGGTTGCAATTACGAATAGCTAGTGGGTAAGAGGTGTGTTAGTACGTCTAAGGTTTGACTTAGTGTTCCACGTGACAGTAGAACAGGGTCATGAAAAAGCTCTGGAGGACCACAAGCAAAGTGCTAAGGGAAAATTTAACAAGCAAAATGTTTGCATCTATATGGTAACCACCACTACGCAGTAGTGCACAGTGGTGCGCTGCACGCAAACAAATGCAAACTCAGGGCTTAAATAAAACAAGAAATAACCCTTTTAACTCTAGCCAATAAGGACGCTCTCTCTGAGCACTAGTCCAATCATCCTCAATTAGATGAGATCCAGATAGCACTCTCCTCCCACAAGGGTGCAGAAGGGCCTTCACCAACAAGGATGGCTTGAATTTGAGGCTCAAAAGTTACAAAACAGACCCAGGAACAGAAAACCTAGAACTGAGCAATGCTACAGCTGAACTAGTGCAATATACAGTAAAATGTGGCAAAAAACAGTTCAGACAATTCAGACAGTAGAATGCAAATACAAATTAAAGTGCAAAATAAAAGCAAAAACATGTACTTATAGTTAGTTGGAAGTAGCAGATGCCTCAGATCTTTCAGTATCTCAGTGAAGGGTCTGGTTTTAATGCTGAAGTGATACCAAACAGTCAAGATTCATCAAATCTGAATCTGGCCTATGCTATAAAATGCAGGTGTTCTAGAAATTCAAAGTGCATAAAATCATGGTCACAACAGCAAAAAATATATATATTTTAAATAAAGCAGCAATTCACTAGCAATTCCAAGCTTAGAAGGGTGTCAGCCACACTCTCTCACCACAAGAGTCTAGACTACAAACCCTCCCAATGTAAAACAACTAGTTTTGGAGCCCATGTGCTTAAGTCAGAACTAGGATACTTCAGAATAGCAGACACAATAGACCTTCAACAATTCAGCAATTTCCAGCTTAGAATGGTATAGGCTATCATCTCCTGTCACAAGAGTCTACACCACAAATGTTCCTAATGTAAAATAACTGGTTTGGAGCCCAAGTGCATAAACCAAAAGAAAGACATTTAGAATAACAGGCACAATAAGCCTTCACCAGCAATCCCCAGCTGGAAGGGTGTAGGCCACACTCTCCTGCCACAAGAGTCCAGACCTTAACTCTCCCAATGTAAAATAACTGGCTTGGAGCTCAAGTACTCAAACCAGAACTATGACACTTTCAGAATAACAGACACAATGAGCTTTCAACCAGCAATTCCAAGTTTAGGAGTGAGTAGGCTATCCTCTCCTGCCTCAAGAGTTAAGACCAGAAACCTTCCTAATGTAAAATGATGTAATAATAGTTAATCCTGTTGGCAATTCTTGACCCATGTACATAACGAAAAATGGACATGCTAACAAAGGATGTGAGGTGGACACAATGCAACATTGTAGTAAAGAGGAGTAAATGTGATATGAATGCTGATAACTTGCTGAGTTGAGATAACAGCAAGCACAGTGGTTGCATTTGTGGCTATTCACATAGACTGCAGTTAATGAATATGGCATGTATATACAGGGAAAGTATGTGTAATAAATTACAGCAGTATTGTGTTCTCCACTTCATCATGTATAAATAAGAAGAAATGAGCCCTACACCTTTTCTGGCATGCACTATTTGTTCTCATTTTACAACCATATACAGGGGGTATATTACCTTGAAACAAGTATTAGGCAAGCGTGTGTTTTATATTCATGCACATCTTAAATGGTGAAAATACTCAAGCAATAAATAACACAGACCTGATGACATTGCAATAATTCAAGTCTCTGTTCATAAATGAATCTCATCTACTACATGATTTTACTGTGCATGTTCACAATAAATTTCAGTGAACACTGCCATAATAACATGTAAACAACAAAAACATGCAAGAAAGTATCCCAACACAGCTCCAATCACACTTGATGATGATTTTCCATCATTCCATACAGTAAGAAATGTTACGTATGTCATTGTGTCTTATAAAGCTACACAGTGTAAAGAAAGCAATTACAGCCATATGTACATGTTTGCAGGAAAACATGCCATATATTGTATTCTTTTTTGGAAATTAAGAAACTTATGTGAACAATTAACAATATACTCAACATTTGCAACTTGACAGACTCAAACTCATGCCAGGATAGATAACAGAAAGATGCATATCGACCTGTGCACCACAGAAATAGGCATTCTGTGTGTGTCATGATGAGCACACTTGAAGCACTTCCCTATTGTAATGTGTAGGGATCCCCTATTGTAATGTGTAGGGATCCCCTACCTTGGAGGGTGATACCTTAAAAATGTCGCCCTCTGACTGTGCCAAAAGTACTTGCTTTGCCTAAGCCACTCCTTTCTGACACAGTTATGTGACCGACAGATGTTACCAGATTCAACCCCTGCCTATCATACTACACACTCTATAGAGCTGTATATTGACTGTGTCTTCCACATGACCTAGTAATAGATATTGTCACAAATAAATGAAAATAATGTGAGAAGTAATAAAGGACATTTGAGGATAATTTGTACAATCTGATTTTTGTCAGAATGATGACATGGTTAATGTTCATACGTTCACACAAATGTGAGCAGTGCAATTCTTCTTCTTTTTCATCTTTCAGCTTTTCCCAGTTAGGGGTAGCCACAGTGAATCACCTGTCTGCTCATGATTAGCAGTGGAGTTTTACAGTGTCGAGTTGCCAGCCCAGTGCCCACCCTTCCACAGAAGGCACACACACGCACACATTCACACCTAGGCCAATTTAGAGTGTCCAGTCCACCTACAGCATGTTTTTGGGATGTGGGAGGAAACTGGAGCACCGGGAGGAAACCCACGCGACCACAGGGAGGGCATGCAGACTCTGCACAGAAGACACCCTAGCCGAGGATCGAACCGGAGAAGCTCTTGCTGTGAGGTGGCAATGCTAACCGCTGCACCACTGCAGCCACCAGATGTGAGCAGTGCAGTATCAATGTTTTTGACAAAGAAATATTTTTCCTATTGTTTTGCACAACAACATTGTCCCACACTTGAAACACACTATTTGTGTAGATATGCTATACAACTCATGACTCAATGCATGTGCTGCAGGAGCATTCATACCACCGAACCTACGTATGTACAACTTTTTCACTGGTAGCAAATTACAAAATGAGTTTAGAATTCTTTCTCCAAAGTAACAAGTGAGAATAAAAACTTGATGCGATATTGTTTGTGTAATGTCAGTACATTCACATAATGTTGCTCATTGTTGGAAATGAATAGCAAGCTATGTAAGTTAACCAACTAACGACATGAGTATGAATCACGTATGGCACAATAGAAATCGTAAGACTGCTGTGAGACTCCACCTATGTGAAGTCATTACATCATATGACTGTGTTGCAAATAATTTGTATGGGCTAAATGGGATGGGGAAGCTTATCCCACTGTACATGTTACAACAGATTTGGATGTCATTTGTGCATAACACTGTAAGGATAAACAATGCTTACAGTCAGTCAGTATGGGTTTTGAACATCAGACTATGTGACAAAAAGAAGCTACATGATCATACCTCTGAAATGTACCGACTTCCTTAGTATTTACTGTTTTTGGGGTACAAATAATAGGGTGCCACAAATTCTTGAGTGGCCCTTTAAATCCCAATTTTTTTTTTTTTACAAGAGTTAATGAGAGCAAAAGTAAACATTCATCTAAAAAAGTATATAAACAACTCTGAATGTAACTGGATGGCAATGGCTATTATCAATCGAATGTCTTCGGAATACCCCACTGAATAAGACACCGATGCCTAGGATTGGAAGTGCATGGCCCTGGGTTTGTGGGCTGGGCGAGAGCTTTGTGTATGTTGAAGAAACCACAACCAATGACAAAACAACAAAACAACTGTGCAGAGTTGATTGAGGTAATGCCACTGTAAATCCATCTTAGTAGGTTACCTAAAATAAGTACAATGTTCCACCATGATTAAAAACAACAAATTTATTGTAGGGACAGTATTTAGCTTTTAATGTGTTTTTGTAGTCCATTTAAATGAGTTAATATTTCTTTAAGTGTGATGGCTTAACGTACTTTACAGTCTGCACTGGCTTTTTTATTTAAGTATGGGAATGTTGTCTATATGAATCACTCTGATGAAGTCCTTCAAATTTTGGGGACAAAGCGCTAAGGTTTTTATTCTGTTTCTGCAATTAATTTGCTGTTTTTTTATCATGGTGAGACATTGTACTTATTTTAAGTGCTGTACTGAGGTGGATTTATGGTGGCATTACGCGTCATCATCTACTTTCTAGTTTAATGCTAAGTAAGTAAGTAAATAGGAATAACTTAATTCAGGGCTACCCTGGAGCAAGCAGCAGGGGAAACAGCAGGGTTCAAGCCAGGACTAGTGAATCCTGGCACAGGATCATAACATGGCTCAAGGAACTTTGGCCACAATAGCAGTGGAACAGACCTGAAAGTCGAAACGCTTAGCTGCAGGCTGGACCCCGTGCTTGGAGCTTTGGATCAGTAGTGTTTTACTATTGAAATGATGGAGGTGGTGCTCGATAGACAGGGTTCTCTTGGTAGCAGCAGTGCACATTTTTAATATCTGTGTGTGAAGGTAAGCTGTAGGCTTAGTAGCCATCTGCCTTGTTTGGTCAGACAAGGATCATGAACCTGTGAACTAGAAACCAACTATTGTTTTAGCTTTTATAGGAAGTCAGTGTCATCTGTTAACTTATAAGTGGTGTTTGAAGATGTAGGGGGAAGTATAGCAATGGCAATGTCCCTCTTCTCGATTGTTGCAAATCCTTGTTTATTTTTAACACTATAAAAGTGCAGGGTGTTAGCATTTATGGGGAAGGGTAGACAATTTCTGTGCCTTGCTTGCTGAAATGTGGAACAAGTATGTGCACAATCACTTCACATTACTCAAAGTTTTCCAGCCCTTGTTGATATTTAGACACAAAACGAATGTGTGGAAAATCCAATTAATTAGAACCAGGAAGGGGATGATGGAGTTACTGTACTGCCTTCAGGACTCAGAATATTGACTTAAATGTTTAAATAGTAGTATATTTATGAAGAAATGCCCCTCAGTCAAAATGCAAGAAGCTCCTGTAATTACTAGTTGTGTGTTTCTGTATTTATTTTGTACATACATTTATTCAGTAATAAAAGGTATAACATAATCTGCAGACTTTCAGCAAATCTGTGTTATGAGGCTGAGGCTGTTATTTAAAGATACAGGATATTTGTTTCTGGTTACAGTCATAAAATTGGACAAAGGCAAAAAGCTTTTCCTTGTATTATAGAAAAGTTCAAAGCCTCTATCTACATACAGACTATATTTTTATTCCTATATTGCATATGTGAAAAACTGAAAACAGAAGCTCTTCATTCATGCATATTTCTTCTACTAAGTCAAATTATGCTCAGTAAGAATACTTTACTATTATGTTTCTATGGCAGATTTAACAAAGTAGAAGGGAGGAGCATATCCACAAATGTGTATTTAACAAATTATTTACTGAAGATGCATGGCTTACCAACCAGCTTGCTGTCTTTAGTCCACACATCCCAGTTCAGCATTTCTGTTCTACCCTGGATGCACATTATAATAGGTTCATAAGTGTTTACTAGGCTAACTACCATAAGGGCCTTTTTAAGCCTAGCCATGCATCTCAAATCTCTGACTAGTTCTGATAGCCTTGATAAGTGTAAGCACGGGTCTGAGAGATGAACCATTTATAGGTTACCTGTGTCCATTAGAGACATAAGTGCCAAATCAGGGATGAATTTCTGGTTTTCCATCCAATTGTCCAAGTTGCACTTGAATTGGATTAGGGAGGAACTCTGCTTCACATGGATGGGGAGGCTGTTCCATAGACGGGGTAGTCTCTGGGATACATACTTCTCTCCATCAGATCCTATTTATATCACAGGCAAGGTTTAAGTCTTTACAACAGATAATTCTGGTGCTGTTTGATTTGTGGATATGCAGGAGGTCCATAAGAGTGGAGCCTGACAATGCCCTGTATACCAAGCATAGATCTCCCTTCAAAAGGCTGTAGGAGACAGAATACAGGGATAGGGCTTTGATATGGATAATATTCCTTACCAATTACAGGATGGAATTGGAGGGATTTTGAATCCCACCCCTGGCAACCAGTGTACTACCCATGCACATACTTCTCAATCTCTCAGAGCAAGAAATCTGGACAAAGCCAAAAGGAATGATGGGACAAAAATCCACAAAATAGGGACAGATTTTAAATATTG
Organism: Protopterus annectens; assembly: GCF_019279795.1. NCBI lineage: Eukaryota > Metazoa > Chordata > Ceratodontiformes > Protopteridae > Protopterus > Protopterus annectens. The sequence continues at coordinate 457,492,922 of NC_056745.1, forward strand.
CTCCTGTAAACCCAGATAGTTGCTAGAATATCAGGTTTTGCATTATTATGTATTTGCTGAAGGATATGAAGTCTGAAATTCAAATGTGTACCATTCAATTTGCATGCTGCTATCCCACAATTCCACTGGATTGGGTGGGGTTACATAATTATTTATGCAAATTCTATGTTAATCAGCTTCCTGATTTTTGGTCAGTTGTACCGAATTTTCATGGGCCTTTGCCCAGATTTTAGAAGTTTCCAGGTTGAGAGGTATGTACATGATATTGTGAGGAACGAATGCACCAGGTTGCAAGTGTTGTTAAAGCTGTGAGATATCTGGGTATTTGAAGCCATGACATCATGTTATTGTTGCAAGGGGTATGTGTGCCAGTAATTTCTTTGTTGCTATATGTTTATGTCTCACACAACATTGCCTGTTGCTAAGTATACCCAAATACATGTGATGTGTAATGCAGTTGCTACTGTGATGGGTGAACATCAATTATGCACAATGGATAGATTATCAGGGATTTGAACACATGCCTTATTAACTTAACGTCATATGGAACATTGTCTGGTTTTCTGATACCACAGGATAAGCCTTAGTAGTTCCAAGTGTCACCCAGTGGCATTATCATTATCCAGTAAAGCATTTCTTTGTGAAAAATGAGCAGACATTCTTTGAATAGGAATCCCTACCTATGCATGTACAAAGCCTATAGCAGGGTGACAACATTGTTACCTACTTGTACATTCACCGTCATACTGATACAAGTGAGTCTCAGGAGTAATGGCTGAAGGTCAACAAACTACCTACGATTACAAGGTACAGAACACTGCCTGAGTTGCATGCAGCACATGAGATGATGGTTTATAATTGTGATATTTGTGGTAAAAGTTGAATAAATGGGTGGAGTCCTTTCCCAGATTAAATTCTTCCCCTGAGTGGAAGTACATATAGCACCTCTGTATAGGAATCTATATGTACTTGACATGGAAACCACACACATAACTTCACCACAGTGAGATCTGAACCTCCTGCCTATCTAGTTACACAAACTATAGAAAGTACAGTTGTGTACACTTACCATAAATGTAGATGTTCGAGTGTATTCACTGTTGCAGTCATCACATTTGGGTTATCTGCTTGCAGTAGCCCTCAGTCAGCCTGATTAACAAATTCTTAGGTCCTGCATTGGTTACTGTCTCATCTTTCATGACGTCAGGTTGTCAGGGGTATAAAGCATGCAGCCGATGCCATTTTATCAGTTTTTCTTGCCCCAAATGTCAGGTGCCCCCATAATGGGAAGCAATTATATACAAGGTTACACCTCCAAAAAAAGCAAATACACCAGAAAGCTTTAAGCATAGTAAACAAAAATAGAAGTATAGACAATAGAAGTCAGAGAGCTGGAGGGAGGGTAACCAGGACTGCAACAGTGAATACACTCAAACATCTACATTTATGGTAAGTGTACACAACTGTACTATGTTCTTCATGTTTCACTGTTGCAGTCATCACATTTGGGTAGATTCCCAAAGCGAAGGATGGGAGGAGGCAATTAGAGAGCATTAGGACCAGTTATAAGGCCCTGCAGGACTGCAGTGGCAAAGCCAGATCTGGATTTAGAAAAAATTGGCAAGTGGTAATGCTTCGTGAAGGTATGTACAGAACTCTAGGTAGTAGCTTCTAGGATGCCTCTGGTAGGGACACCTCTGAGAAAGGCTGTAGAGGTAGATGCAGCCCTGGTTGAATGTGGTCTTATCCCCTGTGGGGTAGGTTTTCCATGGTGCTTATAGCAGAGATGAATGCAATGGCCAATCCACTTAGAAATGGTTTGCTTTGAAATAGCTTTCCCCTCTGCCCCTGCAGCAAATGCAACCAGCAGCTGTTCAGATTTCCTGAGAGGTTTAGTCCTGTCCAAGTAAACTCTAAGTTGTCTGTGCACGTCCAAGGGATGCAGTATTCGTTCTCCATTGTTCTGTGGATTAGAAAAGAAAGTTGGCAAATGAATGGACTGATTAAGGGCTACACTGGATAACACCTTGGGCATGAAGGAGGGATTGGTCCTGAGGGACACCCTGTCCACATGAAAGATGATGAAAGGCTGTAGAGCCATGAGGGCCTGTAATTAAGAAACCCTTCTTGCTGAAGTGATGGCTAGAAGGAAAGCTGTTTTCCAAGAAAGGAATTTCAACTCTGCACTTGCAGCTGGGTCAAAGGGAGGTAGAGTGAGCTTCTCCAATACAAAGTTAAGGTCCCAGGCTGGAGTAGGGGCTCTCCTGTGTGGTCTTAAGTTTTTGGCCCCTCTGAGGAATTGCTTCAGCAGTGGATGAGAGAAGAGGGATGGTTCTGTATTGTAATGAGCTGAAATTGCTGAGGCATGAATTTTGATGGAAGGAAAGGAAAGGACCCTTTTGAAGCATCTCAGTTGAATATTGAAGAATCTGAGGTAAATTAGGTGCTGCTGTGCCCATCCCATGAGTTTGGCTCCAGGAACAGAATCATTTCCATTTTTCAGCATAGGATTTTCTAGTACTAAGCCTCTTTGCCTCCAGAATGACATCCATCACTTGCTTACTGAGGGAAGTTAACTGAGAGATCAGGTAATTAGCCAGGCTGCCAGGTTCAGGATTTGAAGCTGTGGGTGCAGAATCTGGCCCTCCTGCTGAGACAGCAGAGTAGGGGTCTGAGGCAGGTGCCATGGTGCCACCAGTGAAACACTGCGCAAGAGGGGGTACCAGTGTTGGCATGGCCAGTCTGGTGCAATCAGTATTGTCCTTGGTTTGTCCTGTTTGATCTTTAGTAGTACCTTGGAGAGGAGAGGCAGAGGGGGAAAGGCATAAACTGATAGTTTTTCCAGGTGAAGGACAGGGCATCCACTTTCCAAACTTGTTTGTGGGGAGTCCTTGTGCAGAATTTGTCCAATTGATAGTTCTGGGGGGAGGCAAACAGGTCTATCTCTGGGCTCCCCCATTTGTTTCTCAACATGTTGAATATGTTTGGTTCCAGTTTCCACTCATGTGGGTCCATGAGATTTCTGCTTAGGTTGTCTGTCGGTGTATTTAACTTTCTTGGCAGGAATTGAGCATCTTTCCTGGCAGGAATTAACCCTGTAGGTGCACTTGGTAGCTCAAGGCTGTGTTCCACAGAGCCATAGCTAGCCTGCAAAGAGGGTATCTTTACCATTAATTATCCTGGAAGAATGTGGTCCTTGAAGGCTGTCAGAGCATACTGTACAGCCAACATTTCTTTTTGATTGATATGCAGGTGCATTTGACTTGAGTTCCATTTGCCCTGAATGCACTGTCCTGCCAAGTGAGCCCCCCATGCATAGTCTGATGTGTTTGTTGTTAGGGTTTGGGCGGCAGGGGGTAAAGTGAATGGTAGTCCCTTGTTTTGGTGGCACAGCTCTGCCCACCAAAGGAACTCTATCTGTAGAAAAGGTATGATAGGAATCATTGATTTTAGATCCTGAGAATGTTGACACCATAGGCTTTTTAGATACCATTGTAGTTTTCTCATATGCAGTCTTGCATATGAAATTAGAAGAATGCAGGAGGCCATGAACCCCAAGGCTTGCAGTATTTGTCTTGCAGATAGCAGGGTCTTTGTGGCCATAAGTTTGGAGTAAGCTGTCAAATGAACTTGTTTCTCTGGCGTGAGAGAAGCCATCTGGGAAGTTGTGTTCAAGCTTGCTCCCAAGAATACAATTTGTTGGCAGGGTACCAGACGTGATTTATTTTCGTTTATGGTGTAACCCAGAGAAGTTAGCACTTTTTGTACAAACGCCAGATGATTCAATATTATGCCCTGGCTTTCTGCCTGAATTAGACAATCGTCCAGGTATGCATATATTTGAATATTTCTTTGCCTGTAAAATGCAATGACTGGAGCTAGGCACTTTGTGAATACCCTGGGCACAGTAGATAAGCCAAAGGGCAGTGCAGAGAACTGATAGTGCATGAAGCCTGCTTTGAAGCGTAGGTATCTTCTGCAAGATTCCCTGATTGGAATGTGCAGGTAGGCTTCCTTTAAATCCAGTGTTGCCAACCAGGCATCCTTGCCTAGCATAGGAAGCAACTGGTGAAGGGTTAACATCTTGAATTTTGGGATCACCAAAAAAGTGTTTAGGATAGAGAGATCCAGGACAGGATGCCAGGAGTTGTCTTTTCTGGGCACCAGAAAAAGTCTTGAGTAGAAACCTTGTCCCCTTTCCTCTTTTGGGACAGTTTGAATAGCCCTTATACTTAAGAGAGAGAGAACTTGCTTTTGAGCCTCTGCCCCTTTGGAAGTGGGAGCCCCCCACTGCTTAGTCCTGTGCATACCTTGGGACTAAAGCCTGAGTGTTCTGCTGGGTCTGGGTTTGGACTGAGGGGGCCTGGAAGAGGCAGGAAAGGACCAAGTCTTAGAAGGCCAATGCTTACTAAATCTTGGAGGCTGCACTTGCAAGAAATCTTTAACAGTTTGCATAGATGTAGCCTTTTCCTCCATCTTTTTAAGTACTTCTTCTGCATTGTTGCCAAACAGGCGGTCCTGGTTTAAGGGAGCATCCAACAATTTAGCTTTAACATGATTTGGCAAAGATTGCTCCTTAAGCCAAGCATGCCTTCTAAGTACAGACCCAGTAACAGCAGCCCTGCAAGATGCCTCTAGTGAATCAAAGCCACATTGCAAAGTATGTTTTCCAACTTGTTCAGCAGAATGCATTAAATCCTGTAAATCCTTATTTTCAGCACAGTCAGGAATCAACATCATTTTCTGTATAAGCAATGCAATAATGTGCTGTTAATACTTTAACATGTGAAACTGGCAATTTAAGGCCCTAATGGCCAAGGTTGCAGAAGTGTATACCTTCTTACCCCATCTATCCAGAGCCCTGGAATCTATCAGAGGGGGTAGGATTTTTGGCAGTTGTAGCCTTTATGCCCTTGGGTCCCTGTGAAATGGTCTCAGGATCCACAGTAGGATTTTTAAAAAGGAACTTGTGAGAGTCAGGAACCCTGTAATATCTATCTGGTTTTCTGGGAGCAGGAGGTAAGGAGTCAGGGGCCAAGCTAGACTCTGTAAAGGCATCATCAACAATGTCCAGTACAGGGAGGATAGCTAAAGGCCTGTGTTAAGGCAGGAGTAAGAAATCCCTAAGCCTCTTTTTAGAATCAGAGTAATCCTGGCTTTCCCAGCAGAAATGCTCCCAAAGAGTATGCAAGGTTTCACCAAAAGAGAAATCTTCTGGAGGGGAAGCAGAGGGAATTGAGTCCTCTGCATCAGAAACCTCATAGGCAGATAAGGGTAAATCCTGGTCATCAGAAGAAACAGAAATTTCAGAATCCTGATCAGAAGAATCATAGTTAAATTCAGTCCTAGGTCTCTTAGAGGGGAAGGTTGACTTCCCCTGATTAAAGTAATAAGGTCTTCAACCATTCTTATCATTTGCTTTTTAGGCATAGAGGCCTGACTATGCAGTCTGGGCGCTGGTTTTCTAGGCATGGGTCGAGTTTCAGGCCTTGAAGAAGAAGATGGGTGGGAGGTTGGAATAATTGTTAAGGCATTTACCTTACAAACATAAGGTGCAGGGTTTGATTCTCACAAGGGGTAATTGGCTTGGCTGAAAATGGCCCACAAGGACAGTTAGCCTAGTACTAATCTATGAACCTATGAACCTAAGATGGCATTGGTTTAATATGCAAGTCAGTAGGCTTGAATACACCCTCAGAAGCCGGTGCCTGCACAGCGGCTCCGGACCCATCCAAGGTAGAGACATCCACAGGTTCCACAGTTGAATGGGTCTCAGTAGAGGCCTGTGAATCTGAAGTAGTGGGTATCAGGGGCTGTGAAAGTGCCTCACTGAGTACCGGTGAACTGGCAACTAGCTTAGGAGAAGCATCGTCGGCAACTTTGGACCTAGGCGGCCTGTCTCTGTCTTTATCTTTGCGTTTTTTCAGAATGCCGGTAGTCAGGTGGCTTACTGAAGCCATATCTGGATAATTGAACCGAGTACCAAAATATTTAGAAGCATAAATATACCGACAATGAATAGTTCGTTGTTTAAATAAGGCACAAAACCGACAGCGCGGTACGTCATGGTCAGGGCCTAGGCAAGGAATACAGCATGAATGAAAATCTTTATGAGGTATTTGCTTTCCACAAGAAATACAATTATTGACTTTTACTGACATCAGTTAAGAGCAAGAAAAAGTTTCCCCAATGAGGTACTTAGCTTTAGTTGAAGACTTTGGTTCTGAAACTCGAAAATGAAAATTTCAGGAGTTGGCCGACCGGCACTTGCAAACTGCTTCTGCTTCAGGCACTGCATGGCAAGAAAGACTGATAAAATGGCATCGGCTGCATGCTTTATACCGCTGACTACCTGACGTCATGGAAGATGAGACAGCAACTGAATGCAGGACCCAAGACTTTGTTAATCAAGCCAACTGAGGGCTACTGTAAGCAGATAACCCAAATGTGATGACTGCAACAGTGAAACATGAAGAACATCAAAGTATTAGCTGCAAGCGTCAGTCCAGAACCTTTGACAGATGACCTCATCATTGTGTTGTAGAGAAGATGTTGTGATAAAAGTGAGATAACTGCAGAGATAACTGTGTTCAAAGTTAAATTTTTCACCTGAGTGGAAGTGGACACAGCACATCAATTGTTGAGGCTTTACTTACCTGTCACTACAAACACACACACAAGTTCTCCACTGTCAGATTAGAACCATCTACCTAATTAGTTTATACAAGCTAGAGAACACAGTATTAGCCTCAAGCACCACAAGAAGAGTCCAAATCTGAAGGGCAGAGAGTGCACTTTTGACAGGATGACCTTATCAGTGTGTTGTAGAAAAGATATCTGTGGTAAAAGTGGGATATAGTGCAGAAGGAGCTGCGAAAAAAATTAAACTCTTCTCTGGAGTGGAAATGGACACAAAGCATCTGTTATTGAGGCTTTATTTACCAGTCACTAGAAGCAGACACCTAAGTAGAACACTTTCAGATTAGAACCACTTACCTAAATAGTTACGCAACCTAGAGAACACTGTGAATTGCATGCACAGTAGGAGAAATCTGACTTTAAATATCTGCAAATGCACATCTGCAAATATTAAAACATCACTGTTTTGATCATCAGCTGCTGTGCATCATAGGTTTTGGTTCATAGGTTCATAGGTTCATAGGTAGGTACTAGGCTATCTGCCCAAGGGCATTTATAAGCCTAGCCAGAGTGTGTCGGCTTTCGCCACCCCATTGATTAATTAACTGATCCTCTGTCAAGCAGAGCCAATGAAGTGATCCCAGGGGTGTATTTTCTGTTACCCATCCACTCGTCAAGGTTTCCACCAGCGTTGTTGTGACAAGGTTTAGCTCACTAGAGCATGTGGCTCGCAGTGACTTGGATTTCTTTAGGTGGAGCATGTCCATCAATTCTGAGTTGGACATGGCTTTGTAAGTCAGGCAGAGATGATCTTTGAGTAAGTGATATGCCACTGAGTACAGCCGAAGTTTTTTCAGTCGGGCTGCATAGGACATATGTTTGAGTTCAGTAATCCTCTTGGTGAGGTACTTTTGTGGTCTCTCCAGCTGTTGGAAGTGTCTTGTGAGGTACATCCCAAATGGGGCATTGTACTCTATGATGGGTGTGATGAGTGACGAGTAGAGGGGCACTATAACCTCTTTATTTCTAGATGTGAAAACCCTTTAGTAATTAGATGGGCCACATAGAAGGATTTCCTAACTACTTTGGCAATATGATTGTCAAAGGAGAGATTACTATCTACCTGGGTCCCCAGATTTCTTATTACCTTTTCTGTATTAAGGGGGCTACCACCTATTTGGTAATTCGTGGGTGTTTTGTTTTTCCCAAACGGGATGACTATGCATTTTTTGGCATTTAGCTTGAGGCCATGACTTTGACACCAGGTGTCTGTCTCAGTAAGGCCCTTTTGGAGGATGTCCATATCAGCCAGAGAGTCAATTGTGGCTCCCAGTTTGCAGTCATCGGTGAACTTGGTTAGCCATAGTCCTCCTGTGTTAGCCTGTACTTCTGAGAAGTACATGCCGAACAGTAGGGGTCCCAGGACTGAGCCTTGTGGGACACCACTTGTGACTGGTTTAGAGTCGGACCTGGAGCCCGCTATTCTTACCATGTGAGTTCTGTCTGTAAGCCAGTTGGCAACCCATCTTATGACGTAGGGGTTTATGTTCAGGCTGGTGAGTTTTTCTGTAATACCTGAGTGGGGAATGGTGTCAAAAGCCTTGGTGAGTTCAAGGTAGGCTGTGTGAACAACCTTTCCCTCATCTATGGCCTTGGTGACTGTCTCGAAAAAATCAACCAGGTTTAGTAGGCATGATCTGCCCTTAACAAAGCGAACTGGGTCGGATCAAGTCTTTGGAGGTTCCCAATGTCTTTTTTAATGAGTTCCATGATGATGCGCTCCATAACCTTGCAGACCAGGCTAGTTAGGCTTATGGGGTGATAGTTACCAGGGTCAGTTGTGGCCCCTCTTTTGTGCAGTGGAATAACATTTGCTGTGTGCCATTCTATGGGCACGTAGCCTGTGGAGAAGCTGAGGTTGAACAGCGTGTTTAGGTGGGGGGTTAGTTTGTTCTGTAGTTCATGCAAGACACAGCCTGGGACACCATCTGGCCCCATTGTCGCTGTGTTTTTGGCTTTTGAAAGGACTATTTTCATCTGTGCATCTGTGATTTCCGGGATGCTACACTTTTCTGGTATTGTTGTGGGCCCTTTTGGGGGTGAAGTTTGCACTGAATCTATCTGCCAGGATGTTAGCAATATCAGTAGGTTCAGTATATTTTGTGCTATTTTGCACTAGTTCAGTGCATATCTGCAAGTTGCCACTTAGATTCTTAACATAACTAAAGAAGGCTTTGTGGTTATCTTTTGAATCCTTGGCTATTTTTCTTTCAAAGTTAGCCTTGGATGATTTTATGAGGGACCTTATTTTCTTACTGATACTGATCAGGGATGTCTTTCCTTCTTGGGATTTGCTTTTTTTCTGAACTAGTTTCCTCCTTCTGTTGTATAGCCTGTTTATGGCAGGGGTCCACCAGACTGGTTTCCTTCTCTTAGAGGAGTGAGTCTTGGTTTTGCTAGGGATGGCACGATCCATGCATCCTTGTAGATGCTCATAGATTGCATTTGTAAAGGTTTATGCATCTTGGGCAGCGTTATCCTTTAGTGTGGGGGCTGTGAAACTTATCACCTCTGTCTTAAGTAAGGTGAAGTTTGCTTTAGAAAAGTTTTTTACTGTGGTTTCCTTAGTTGGGGGTGGTGGTGGGGTGTGGACATCCAGAATGATTAGTTTATGGTCTGATCTAACCAGTGACTGGTTGACTTCCAGTGTGGAACACCTGTCGCCCATGTTTGTTCAGGTCCAATATGTTTTCACCTCTGGTAGGGGAGTTTACCAGCTGATCCAGGGCATTTGAGATGATGAATTTCAGGAAGCACTGGGCCTGGGAGTTTGAAATTGCTCATTATCAGGGTGTTCGGTAGGGCCTTCTTGTTTTCCAGTGTCTCCAGAAAGGTGGAGTGGTGGTCCTGGTCATGGAGGGTGATCTGTAGCAGGCCATAATTTGCATTGCAGATTTGCCCGATGTTAGTTGCACATGGATGATCTCAAGAGGTATCATGCTGCACCACTAACCTGGAGGTGTAGGTATCCTTGATGAATATGGATACACCCCCCCTTTTGTGTTTCAGTCTGTGTTCTGTGGCCAAAATGTGTGGTACGAGTTGTAGCCCAGTAGTATTGGGGTGATCTCTGGAGCCTTGAACCAGGTTTCAGTTACTGCACAGATGTCGACGTTCTCCATACCGAGGAGTGCTTTGACTGCATGCATTTTGAGATTTAAACTCCTGGCATTGAGTAGCATAACCCTCAGTTTTTTGTTAATTGTGCTGTTTGCGGAGGTGGTTTTGACTTGAGCCTTGCCTAAAAAAGACACTATGGGGGCAGCAAGAGCTTTGGCCAGTATTCAAAAGCTTAGGGGTGACAGGGGACAAATGCATGTGTCTGGACAGGCTAACATGAGATAACTATGCTTGTTGCTTGTCCCATGTAATTACATACTTCTCTGCTAACATTTATATAGTGTCATTTATGTGCATTGCGTTACTGTGAGGGACATGTACTTATTTCACAGTATGGGGTGACAATGCCAATTACAAGTATAAAGTAATGGATTGTGAATCAAGCATTCCTGAGAGTTCATCCCGGGATTAATGCATGCAAATAGTAACTATTTATTGTATCACTGTCAGTTGTCTTGGCTCATGTTTGCACAATGTGGATTGACAATACAGACACATCCTTAATATGACAGTGCACTTCTGAATAACAGTGATGGATTCTTTGTGAAAAGATTACACACAATTACAACAAATTTGCAAGTGTAAGCAGTGCAATGTAGACATACATTAACAGACTGAATTATTTAAGTCAACATCACTGAAACGTAGATATCTCGGTTTCAAAATTGCAGTAACACATACAGTTGTACCACCTGCTCACATAATTCTTTGTTGTAATTTTTGTTATGAACTGTCTCCCTGAAACACAGCACTGGCAAGCTCATTTGCAGTGCTGATGGCAAAGTATTAGCACATGTGTAATGATATGGTGAGGCGTTGAACTTAGAACGGGAATTAATAGTACTCTATGATGCTCCATGCCAACCTTCACGCAAATAAGCAGTACACACATACAGCCATGTCCAAATCAGAGAATGTTTTATGGTCATGTTTCAAGTATTACGATTTACACATTTGTCATGGGAGTTTCAGTTCTTCAATCATTATATGTATGCTACAGCTGTCTTATGAAACACATGAGGGACCAAGCATGTTGCTGCTGGTGGAAACATGTCTTATGGAAACAGTTTTGAATTAAGTAGTTTTATCTGATGACATATTAGGTGTGGGAAGAGGTGGACAGTTGGTGACAGGAATACACAAACACATGCTGAAATGTTCGTTTTTGGTTCATTTCTGCAAACATTTGTGTTGTTACTCCTTGGATTATAATCATAATTATTCAGGCAAGATCTGTACAAGACAGTGTTTCAATAGGGAACAAGCACATTAATACAGTAGCAGGAAAATGGTGTGTTAAGAAAACATGTAGCTAACATTTACAACCACAGGAGTTGTACAAAACATTCAAAAACACTTTCATGTACATCTGGATTTGAACCTTGACAGTATTCCAAAAGAAATATACAGACCTGAGTATTACCTAACCACACCATGGAAGAACTCCTACTTTACAATGTTCAAATATGCCAACAGACTGAAGTGAAGGAGAATATATGTATTACTTTTCATCGTCTTCATGAAAATTGCAAAATCCCCTAAGGTGTGCATTACATCCATTAGCCTAATAAGTACGAAACAGTAAAAAGTGATGATGCAGAAGTGGGAACACATAGAGACTTCGAAGCAGTGATAGACACACACAAAGAGGGTTATATTTTTCTGGTTTATTTTTTAACATACTTTGGGGTATGTTAATGTTACTGTTTTCCTGATAAGTATGGCATGTATAATCAAGCGTTTCCAATAAGGAGAAAGCAGGGGTCAGAAAGTACAACCATGACTGAGATATGACCTGGATAATAGTGGATAACAGTGGCTTACTAAGATACACAGACAACAGTTACACACATAATAGTAATATAATGAAAACATTAAATATAGCAGATATTTCTGGAGTCAAACACATGAAACTGCCAAAAGCATTTTACAGGCATGTGAATTACATCAACACACCACACAGGAAATGTCACTTTAACACCTTAATTTTACTGATTTGAAGGGGCGGTTACGAAACATTGAGGCTAGGGAGAATGTAGGCATCAGGCTTCATCACAGTAATGACATAAGGTATAGATCACAGCCAGTAGCATAACAAATGAAACACTGCAGAACAGTGATGTGTTCTTTTTATTTGTCGTGAATATTTGGGAAATGCTTCCTAACAAAATTTGCAACTGGAAAATCACATGTGGTGTACATTCAGCTTTTCGGCCTGTTTAACAGAAGAATATCCTGTCAATACATAGTGCAGAGAAGCTAAGCAAAGAAGCAGGAAGGGCAAAAAATTAATGGTCCCAAAGGCAAAAACTCAGAAGATTTGCTGTAAGCTGTGTACTTTCATTTCCTCTGAGTTACAGTTGCTGCTCAGCAGCCGGCATCCCTCAAAAACACTGATAACAGAACGGGTTCGTGAAAGACATAGATAACTAGTGGAGGAAGGCAGGGAGCAAGTAGATCATGACAGAATCAGGGTAAAGGTGTCTTAATACAATATGTAAAAAACAGCTGCTCATAAAATAATATACTAAAAACAGTCAATAGCAGTTTGCTAATGCCTGGATTCGAACCATTGTAAATATGCAAAAGTCAATCTATAGGTCCAGACATTATCTTGCCATTCCAGAACGAAACTTCTACTTCACACACTTTAACACACACAACTTAAGGGACAATGGCAACTTACTGAAGCAGAATGGGGGGGGGGGTGAACAGAGCGAAACAGGGAGAGAAATGGAGGGAGAAATACTAACAGTAATGTTTCTGGCACATTTAGGACCATCTTTATGATGTTTTGCTCTTAGTTGTTTCCTCATTACTACTCTGTCATGCTCTGTACAATAAAGTGCTTACTACAGGGAGCAAACGGGTAGGAGAGTAGCAACAAGATAAGACATAAACAGGATAAATGTGGTTTACTGAGTCTCCCTGTCGGTGGAATGTTTTTGCAAATTCTTTCTCGCTGCACTAGTCAAATGGTATGTTAATGAAATGAAATGATGTAAGTGGAGATAAATACAGACATTTGCAATTAAACATATGATAAGAATATAAAATGACATGAAATAATAATTTGACATACAGCTGTAAGTGATCCCATGGCAGTATGCAAAAACATCAATCTACAGACAGGAGAATTAACTCAACACACCACATAAGAACTACTTGCTAACTACATCCACAGCCAACTGTTAGAGTAACTGTAAGTATTGCCTTTATTCTGCTTTTACATTGTATTCCCATAACCCATGTAATTTAAGCACATTTGCGCAAAAGTAACCAGACTAGTGGGGCTGAAATTAAAATCTTCAGCTTTTGTAATAGGAGTTAACAGCACTGTCACTCAGCATTGGTGCGTGTGGTGCCAGCCTTTGCACAAATGATGAGTACAAAAAGTGAAGGCTTTTTGATGGGCCATTTCTGGCCATGTGTGCTGTGTGTTATTCTATTTTATGACCAGATTAAATGGATGAAAAAAGGTTTGATAGGAGAGTGGTGAAAATGGGAGTGGCAAGCAGAGGGTAGGACGTAGGGGAAAGAATACAGGAATGTGCAGGTGGGTGTGGAAAAGCATCATAGCTATTTACTTCTTCAGAATATAAATGTAGTATTGTACAGACAATGTCATGACTTTGGGGTGTCACTGCACCAGGAATTGGACAACAATAGAATAATGTTCTATAGCCAATTGGACCAAATCAAGTGTGTCCAGATGACACATAGGCAAAGGGAAGAAGTATGTATGGGATGTAATTTTTTTTTGTGGGACAGGTGTCCATTTTTTCTTGTTTTTTTTTTTTTTTGGAGAGACAGGAAAGTTGTGAAAGGTGACCATGAATGAGAGGGTCAGGTAGGTATTGTAGTTTAGATAGCAACTGCAGACATACAGGACATACAAGACAGGGATGGTGATGGACACAAAGGATTGGGTGATACTATGACTGGGGATAGGTGGAGGAGCTTGATGCCGCATCAATGTCCAGCTTGAGAAGAGTGAGAATCTTGTCCTCACCCTCAGAACTGTTATCACTGTCTCCTGTATTAGTTGCTTGGGTCAGTGTTGGGTGTGGCATAATTTTGTCAGTATGATGCAGGACCTCTTCAACCCTGCAAATTCAAGCACCAAGGACCCTCTCTATAATGCACTCCACCAGCCCTGTTAGGTCCTGATGGCTAAAAAATTGCCACCTCCACTACTAATGCTCCCCGATGGTACCACTGCACCAGCAGCTGGGGCAGAGCTACTTGATATAGGTGAAGCAGGTAGCGCAGGAGTTGTGGAGGCAATACTGACTGGTTGTGACCCAGATGTATTGGGTATCTGTGCTGCCTGTGGTGGCACCACTGCAGCCACCTGTGGAGGTATGGCATGCTGAACCCCAGTGATCATCTCCCTGTGCTGATGGTTCATAGGTTCATAGGTGTTTACTAGGCTAATGATCACGAGGGCCTTTTTAAGCCTAGCCATGCATCCCAAATCTCTGACAAGTTCTAATACCCTTGATAAGTGTAAGCATGCGCCTGGGAGATGAACCATTTACAGGTTGCCTGTGTCCATTAGAGACAAACGTGCCAAACCAGGGATGAATTTCTGGTTTCCCATCCAATTGTCCAAGTGGCACTTGAATTGGGTTAGGGAGGAAGTCTGCTTCACATGGATGGGGAGCCTGTTCCATAGATGGGGTAGTCTCTGGGATACATACCTCTCCCGCAGGCCTTATTTATATCACTTGCTAGGTTTAAGTCTCAAGAATGGGTAATTCTGGTGCTGTTTGTTTTGTTGATATGCAGGAGGTCCATTAGAGTGGGGACTGACAATGCCCTGTATGCCATGCATAGATCTCCAATCATGAGCCTGTAAGAGACAGAATAAAGGGATAGGACCTTGAGGTGGTCTGCACAGGACATTTTACTTATGCCATGTATTTTCTTAGTGATGAACCTCTGTGGACATTCCAATTGTTGGATATGCCTGGTTATGTGCATACCAAAGGGGGCATTGTAATCAATGATAGGTCTGATGAATGCCGAATACACTGAAACAATGACTTCCCTGGACTTAGATGCCATACCTTTGTTTATAAGTTGCGCAACATAGAATAATTTCCTCACCACCATAGACATGTGATGATCAAAGGCTAAATTACTATCTATGTGCGTCCCTAAGTCCCTGACTATTGGATCAACTCTAAGGGGTGTGTTGTCAATATGATAGTTACCAGGGATGGATGACTTCCCGAAGGATATTGTTATGCATTTCTTGGCATTTAGTTTTAGTCCATCACTCTGACACCAGTCTGTGTCAGCTCCTCCTGGAGAACATTTGTGCAGTGTGAGATCAAATGACAGCTCCTAATTTGCAATCATCTGCAAATTTAATCAGCCAGAGACCACTCACATTGGCTTTGACTTCTGAGAAGTAAATGCGAAAAAGGAGTAGTTCAAGGACTGATCCCTGAGGAACTCCACTTGTGACCAGCCTCGTTGCAGAGATGGTGTTCCCAGTTCTAACTTCCTGGGTCCTGTCTGTGAGCCAGTTGGTTATCCCAGGTAACATACAGATTTGTACCTAACCTCTTGAGTTTGTCAACAATGCCCGAGTGGGGTATTTTGTCAAATGTCTTAGCCAGGTCAAGGTAGGCAGTGTGAATGATTTGGCCCTCATCCAATGCTTTGGTGACCTTCTCAAAGAATTCCACCAGGTTGAGTAGGCATGATCTGCCCTTGCCAAACCAAACTGGGTTGGGCCCAGTGTCTGGAGGTTTACTATATCGCTATTGATCATCTGCATGATAATTCTTTCCATGGCTTTACATATAAGACTAGTGACACTAATGGGTCTGTAATTTCCAGGGTCTGAAGATGGCCCACATTTGTGCATAGGGATGACTGTTGCCTTACTCCATTCATGAGGCATTTCAGCAGAAATGTATTAAAAAATAAAATTATATATATGAAAAAATAAAAGAAAGAGAGTGGGGGAGACAAAAAAAAGAGAATTAGATTAATGGCATGTTATATTAAGTTATTATTTCAATGCATAAACCAATATGAGAAGTACATTAGTACACCGAGCCCACATCCAGATATGATGGGAAGGCATTAGTGTGTCATAAAAATCAATCAATCGCAGTGGTATGACATGACTAATAGACTAGTGCATTTCATTATACCATATCAGATATCTGCTTTAAAAGGTAATAATTGTATTTGCCAAAGTTTAATTGTTAATGCCATCCAGTATTGCAGTTAATATCTTTTAAAAAAGATCCTGAAAAAAATGTAATGTGTGTTTCTGGGTAGTAATCCCACATACAATTAAAGTGATGCATTTACTGGCTACAGCAATCACCAACAGCTATTAGCGCGGGAATGCATGCTCGATATCAACGTTAAGGTATGCCTGTTTAAGGCGATATACAGCGATGGACTGAAAATACTTCTGTGCCTTGCATTCAGATCTAAAACATACTTCTCCATGCCTCTCTGAGGCAAGTTAGTCTATGCTGATGTTCCTCACAGTTTTCTATCTCTGCTGCAGCTGTATAGTAAACAAAAGAAAAATAGATATATGAAAGCATAATGAATATCTGTATTGGCTGGCTAATTAATGGCATATGACACATGAGGGTTGACTATACTTCCAAAAATGAGGGGTGTATGCAGTCTTAAATTCATCCTCCCCTTTCCTCACTAGGTCCCACTTGTGCCTCTTCATGTCACTGTAGTGGTTGTCAGTTGCAAAGGAAACAGCCTTGGCCAAGGTATTCCAGGCCTCAGCCTTATACTGACACTTGGTATAATTCCCCTGCAGCAGCCTCTGGCTGTAGCACTTTACAAGGAGTACCACAAAAATTCTGAACTCCTCAACACCCCACCTTTTTGTTGTAAATGGAACACCATTCCTACTATTGCCAGCCATTTCTGCAGCAGTCAAGCTAAAAATATGGGTCTGAACTCGTGCCCAGTTCAGATCTTGTATGTAGCAGCTTGTGTGCAAAGTCTATTCCATATGGAGAATTTCTTAGGGTAAAAAGGTTATGCAATGACCCGATAGAAATGGAAAGGGGAATGGAAGAAATTCTTTCAAGTTTTGCAACAGAGGATATCAGATAACAGAAGTAGAAAAGGGGTTGGAGAAAGTGCTTAATAGGAATCAGAAAAAAGGTAATGTACAGGGGAAGAAAAGGAACAGTAATGAACGAGAATGCATATACTTCACATCAACATACTCTGTATTCTCAGAGGTAGTAAAAGAAGAAGTAAAATATCTCTGGACAGGGATGAAAAGGGAAATTGATTTTTTACAAAATAAGAACATTAGCTTTTCCTTTAGGAGAGGTGGAAGCATAAAATACTTTTTAGTCCATGGGAAGTGTAATATGCCCACTACTGGGCTAGTTTTGTCTTTAGATATGGTAGGCGCATCTCCATGTGGGAAATGTAGTATATGTAAATTTATAGTGAAAGAGTTTACACATATTAATGGGGAACATTTTCAATCAATAGGCATATAGTTGTAATACAGAAAAAAATATATATGGTTTAAAATGTCCCTGTAAAAAATTTTATGTGGGGGAAAGTAAAAGACAGTTTGCATGTAGACTTAAAGAACATATAAGAGATATTAGGAAATGCAAATTAACTAGCCCGGTACCAATTCATTTTAAGGAATTTCATAATAGTAACCCAGAGGGGTTACAAGCAACTATATTAGATAGGGTAAAAGGTAATTCATATATGACTGATCAACAAATAAAAAAATGTATTAAGAAAAAAAGAGACCATGTTGATTTTTAAGTTTGAAACTATGAGCCCTAGGGGCTTGAATCAAGAATGCATTGGGAAAAGTTTGCTCTAATATAATTAAGCAAGTTTTAATTGAATAATTGTTTTATTGTGCAATGAAATAATCAAGGAAGCATAAAAGTATATAAGTACAAATTTTATTGTGTGTGAGTGTACTCTGTTAAAGGCTTTTTTCAGCTGAGGCGCTAGGGATATTTTGTATATTTTAATAAAAGACAAAGCCTGCTTCGTGTGGTATTGATTGAATTATCTGCTGTTCTTTCTGTGGTTGATATAACATATGATTGCTGTTCATACAGTATGTTTAGAAGAGATAATCTTGAAGATATAATGAAAACAAGAGAAGAAAGGAAAAAATAAAAATACTAGCCAGTTTGTCAGAGGTGGAGAATATAGACAAGTTCATATGGGAGTCATTGACAATTTAAAGGAAAACGGTTCAACTTTGTCTAGGGAAGAGTTAGTGGGTATAGATAGGACAGTGGGGAGTAGGTGGCAGTGAGTTAGTAAGTAACATGTGATAAAACATACAGTGCATCTGTGGGTGATTTAAAGAAGAAGTTGGATAGTGGGTAGGGAAAGGTGTTAGAATATGTCAGCCAAGTGCTAGGCAGTTGCATGTCCAGGAATTGCTTAGGTGGGAAATACGCTGTTTTTTGAAGATGGGTTTGTTAGGTTGTACCCTGATTTGTAGTGGTAGGGAGTTCCAAGTCTTGGCAATGTTGCTAGAATACAGGGAGTCACCAGAGCTGTAATGGCTTTTGGAGATTGCAATTAGTGCCTTGTTAGTGGATCTAAGTTCTCAGTTATTGGAGTAGAGGGTGATCAGGTCTTGTAAGGCTGGAGTTTTGTCAGGCTGGTACAGTATTTGGTGAGCTAGAAGTTGGTTTAGAGCTAAGGTGTTAGGGAGTTCCAGCCAGGAAAGCTGTTTTAGGGCTTGACAGTGGTGGGTGTGGTAGGAGGAGTTTGTGGAGAATTTTGCTATTTTGTTGTAGCATATTGATAGCTTGTTTAAATCGCTCTTGTTTAGATTAATTAGGACAGGAGAGGCACATGGTAAAGTATAGAGAAGATGGGTATGAGGTACGGTAACTTTATTGTTGCTGGTTAGGAAGTTTTTACATCTGTAAAGAGTACCTAGTTTTTGTTGGCTTTATTCTTGCCACAGTACATACAATTACTCATAATATCAAAGTTTACAATATACTGTATAAAAGTCATGATGAATAATTGTGAGATATGGACAATTTCTCCAGCATATATGACACATATGTCCACATTAGTCATGTTACTGCTTTTATGTTGGCCCACTCTACAAAATATATGTCACAACATCTGTAGCACATATTGCTATTACTAATGAGAAGTGAGTTTACAGCACCTTTGTAAAATAAACTCACATGGACTACAGGTAAGATTTTTATCATGTATTACAGCCTTTAGTCAGTTCATTTCATATACAACATTGGGTGTCAATATTTATTCTGAATCCAGTCATAAACATTTCTGTAAATTGGATATAAACCCTGCATCACTTGTCTTATTCCTCTAAACTCATGTCATGTACACCTTATACCACAGAGATAGTGACCTGAGAGGTGCAATTTATTCATGTAGTACTATTCAGAGTGCTGACGTATGCACACTGATGCCAGGCTCATTTGCAATAAAAAGGCTGCCCAAATTAAATTTTTCACTTTTTACCTTAGGAAGTGAACTCTTGTTTACTGCTATGGAACACTGCCAGTCAGGAGGGAACAATGCCAAATGAAGCTGAAATGAAGAGAAAATAAAAAAAAACTACTTAAATAGGGGAAACATTATGAAACAAGTAGTTAAAATGTACAGGTCTGATGCTTCCTCAACTTTTTTATCTTGCAGTATGAACATATGCTCCTCAAACATCACTATGTTCACAAAAACAGCACCCTCTCTGGATTTAAACCCCAGTACACCAAGGCACACACACACACACACACACACACACACACACACACACACACACACACACACACACACACACACACTGTAAAGAAAAAATGAAGTTACATATAGTGAAGATGTAACAAAGTTCCAATTGACAATAAAAGTATAATAGAAACAAGTTCTAAAAGTTGTACTATGTAATTTGCAGTTAGATGTGTGGATACCTATGATACTGGCAACAGTTAAGCTAATCTTTCCTCACACAAAATAAAATAAAAAATTGCAACACTGCACCTCATTTCTTCTCTTTACCTTGTGAGCATTATTCCCTTATCTATGCTTCTCTAACAAGACTGCTATTTGATTTTCCTTGCAGCTCATATGTGTTTCAATGAGTAATGTGCTTCTATAGAACTGCAGATGCAACATACTCTGAGCACAAACTGTGGTCGTAAGCAATTCATATAAATGTTAGGAATGTTGCTCTTTGTTATTTTTATTAATGTGGCAATGTACTACAGAGTTACAGAAATGTTTGTCCTTCAGCAATGTGAAGCTGTGGTGAGACCAGCACTAGTAGCAGACAGGCATTAGTTAATCAGGCAAACTCCTCTTTTCAACATTCTTGACAAAACTAATTCTTTCTTTCTTTTCAGTAAGTACTGCTGGATTAGCTGCTGTCTAACCTAATTTCAGACTACATCCCTAAATACTTCTTCCATAAATCATCAGGGTCTACTTTGGTAGTTTCCCTTCAAGTGTCTGGCAGTGTCCTGTATAGATGCAGGCACACTGAGCTGACATTTTTCTGTTAAAAGCCTCATTGAAATTTCACCAATACATAGCTTCATACAGGGCAACTAGTTTGCAGTGAGAAGCATTGTCCCAAAAGTTGCAAGTCAGATACTCCTGACATTACTTTATATTCTCCCTGTGACCATCTAATCAATAAAAAGGCCCTGTTGTCATGGATATGAACTTTCCCAGTATCTCCATTACCTGATTGGTGGATATGGGCATCCTGAGACAATGCAGAAATTAACTCATATTTACAGACAATCAGCTAATTCTCAAACAGACTGATAAGAGATATATATTTACACAATGTCACTGGAGGCAAGGCTCTCACATTAAAGCACTCCTAATGTCAATCAAGTTGTCAGTGGTAAACATGCTGCAGCCATCACACACAGTTCAAAGCAGACATATAGACCCATATATGCTGAAGCACATAAATGTAACCTTCCAAGACCTCAAAGACTTTCTAGATGAAGTACACATAACAAATACCCTCAGTAGCTTTGAATGTACTCATTCAAAGCAACACCCACATCAACCCATGCAGCCACATCTCATGGAGCCTCTTCTTCTAAGCCCATAAAGCAATCCACCACACAATCCAACATTTTGGTCATTGGACACTCCATTGTGAGACACACTCTGTCCCTCTCAACAGGCTGAGTAAGGCGAAAGTCATGGTCAGTTGCATATGGGACCAGGATACACCGCATTACCACTGTACACAGGTCACTGGTCCATAAGTGCTAGTATAACTCAGTCATAGTCCATGTAGGTGTAAATTACCTGAGACATACCTCCCTAGATTATATGAAGAGAGACTTCATGGTGCTCTTGGAATATGTGTCCCAGGCTGGTATGAACCTAGCACTGAGCAGCATTTTACCTTCTCCAAGGATAGCGCCACAGTATGAACAGAAAATGACTGACTTTGATAATTAGCTTAGTTTCTGATGTCATTCTAAGGGGGGGGGTATAATGTTCATCTGCATGGAAGGAGATAGTCAACAGACCACCTGGTTTGCCAGTGTGGCATGTGGTCTGCACCTCTCCCCTTTAGGCTTCTGAATATTAGCTAAAACATTGTCCTCGCTATAGGACCTTTTTCACACAATGTCAGATTAAAAGTACTTCTGACATAGCAAATCAAAATCAAGAAAATCTAATTTCTTGCTTTTGAATGCTAGGTATCTAAACAAGAAACACCATGCCTTACAAGCTCTCCTCACCCTAGAGAATGCTGATGTCTGTGCAGTCACTGAGACATGGTTATAGCCATGGAGAGCACACCAGCAGTGCAAGGCTATAATGTGTTTCACACATTTTGACCAGTTGCTATAAAGACACATACTAAAGGTGGAAGTGTCTCAGTTTACATCAAAAATAAATATACCTCAAGGATAATGCACTTAAGGTTCTCCACATTCAAATCACAATATGCAAAATCCCATATCAGTTCCTTGTAAGCTATAGATCCTCTTTTATGACCCAGGAAACCCATAACATGTATTTAAGCTTACTGGAAACTCTCATCATCCAACCCAATACCATATTTATGACTGATTTTAATTACCCCACTATTAACTGGGAATCGTATATGACACGAAATGCACAGGAACAGAGATTCCTGGATTTTATAAACATAAACTCCCTGGACCAGATTGTCAGTGCACTTACAAGGGATGCAAACATACTGGATCTAGTCCTTACTAGTATGGGAGAGTGTCACACATTCCCTAGTGTAATGTCCTCTCTGGTAAGGTTAGACCACAAAACGGTCTACTCAGAGGTAAAAATAAAATCTACATGTAACCTTAGAAAAATCCCTTCCATGGCACTACCACTACATCAGACAACGAGACACACATCGCATGCAACAGCATAAACACATAATATCAAATCTGTCCCCTTCCCCAGCCCATTAATGTGACCTATAACCTGTACAATTCAATTGAAAAACAAATAAATCTGCTAGGGGAAAAAATAAAAAAAAAAAAAAAAAAGTACAATAAGCTGGTTGCATAAGTGTGCACAACCTTAAATTAATACTTTTGGGAAAAAGCTTTGAAATGATTTATTGTGGTCTCATTTTGTTATATCAGAAAAACCTGGCATTTTAACAGGGGTGTGTAAACTTTTTATATCCACTCTATATATATATATATATATATATATATATATATAGTATGGGAGTTGATCTTAGGATGGAGGTAGGGAGATGGTCACTAAGGGAGTCTGGTAAGGTTGTGGGCTGGTGGTAGTGATGGGGGGTGTTGGTAAGAATCCAGTCTATTATGGAGCTGGAGGTTGAGGTTTTCTGGACACGAGTGGGGGTAGAAAGGAGTTGGTGGAAACCATGAAGGTGAATACTATGTAAGGGAGAGTCAGTAGAGAGTTTTGACCAGTCTATATTGACATCGCCAAGGATGAGTGTTTCATAAGGTACGTTGAGAGTGAACCAGGATAAGATGTTTTCCAGAATGGGTATATTGTTCCCAGGAGGAAGATAGATGGAAGCTATAGCCATTTTTTTGTGGGGATTCAGATGAATGTTTAGAATGAGAAGTTCAGCAGGGTGTAAGCTGGGAATAAGTGTGGGGTAAGGTGAAAGGTTAAGGCTGTTAGAGCAGAGGATGGCTACTAGGGGTACGCTACGCTGCCACCTTTCTTTGAAGGTCTGTCAGAGCAGTAGATGTTGTAGCCAGGAGGGAGTATTTCACTATTACAGATATGTGGCTTGAGCCATGTTTCAGATAGGGATTGGATGTGAGGGGTTTTGTAAGCAATCCAAGAGTGCATCTCAGTAGTTTTATTAGCTAGGCTTTGAATATTCAGTGAATAAAAGGTTAGGTGTTTACATGGAGGTGAGTTATGGGACTGAGGTTGTATGTCTGGTAAGTTGTTGGAAGAGAATTGTGAGGAGGAGGTAGATAAGGTAGATGGGGGGATTGGGAGAGGGGAGGTGTAGAGGGGCCAGGATTGGGGTGGATGTCCCCGGTGGAGAGTAGGTCTTTAGTGAGAAGAGCAATTGATGTGAAAGGTTGACAGTATTTGGGTGGTTTAGATTTAGTCTTATTAGATGGTTTGAGAACTTGTAATATGTGTCTTTTATATCCAAATATATATATATATATATATATATATATATATATATATATATATATATATATATATATATATATATATATCTATATGGTTCCCCTTCATAATTGTGAAATACTGAAATCTCAAATTTCAGTATTTCGCAGCCATAAAAGAGAATTTTTTAAATGTCGAAAGTGCATAATCACAATTTAAATATTTTGAATTTGCGGTTATGGCTTTACTTTACGTGACATGCACTGTTTGGTTTGGATGTTGTTCAGCATAGTGTATGGATTTACATGGAATCTAAGGTAAGTTAGTATTTTGTAGGGGTTTTGGGTGGGAGTTTGAGTGTATGTGAGACTGTAAGTTGTATGTGTGGGTTAGGGTAGGAAGGTGAATGTATGAGTGTGTAATTTTTGGAGGTGTTGGTGTTTCTCTATGTGTGATGTGTGTGTGTGTGTGTGTGTGTGTGTGTGTGTGTGTGTGTGTGTGTGTGTGTGTGTGTGTGTGCGAGGGACTGTGGAATGTCTGGGTGTGAGTGTACTGTCCTTTACTGTTTGCGTGATCTTGGAGTTAGTATATATAAGTAGGGGGTGGGGGGCACTGCCCCCCACATAGGGAGTACAGGGGGCTTGCCCCCCTGCTTATGTGTAGTGTAGGTATGTGGATGTGTGGTGTTTTGCTTTTGTGTGTTTTTTTGTTTTGTAGTGTGGGAGCTGTGGTTTATGCTGTGTGTTCGGGATTTATAGTGTTGGGATTGTGAAGGTTTGGTGTTTGAAGGTTTCGCCTTTATGGTCACGAAATACTGAAATTCGAGATTTCAGTATTTCGCAATTATAAAGTGGAACCCTATATATATATATATATATATATATATATATATATATATATATATATATATATATATATATATATATATATATATATATATATATATATATATATATATATATATATATATATATATATATATATATATATATATATATATATATATATATATATATATATATATATATATATATATATATTTATATCCACTGTATATAGACATTTTTCGAACATATCACCACATCCAGTGGCATATAACACATGCAAGCCCCCCTGCACCCCCCACACCCCCTACAACTTACATATACAAACTCCAAGATTGCACTATAGTGCAGGAAAGGGTACAATTCCTAATCCCCACTATAATGCGATTTCCATCCAACATGCCGAACTCACAACAGCAAACACACATTACCATTCACTGTTGTGCATTCCACATGTTTTTTTTCGCACAAACAAACCTGTGCAGACTTACTTTCGACTATCCGTTGTTGCACACTGCAGCTGCAACATTGTGATGGTACACCATGTAAATATATATATATTCATTCACACACACACACACACACACACACACACACACACACACACACACACACACACACACACACACACACATACATGCATAAGCTATAAGAGGTACTATACTTCTGAGTATGTTGTCCTTTGGATGAGATAATAAACAGAGGTCCTATCTGCCTGACTTTGTGGTAGCACATGTGGACGTAAAAGATTCCATGGCACATAATGAAAAGATTAGAGTGATTTCCCAGTGCCCTAGCCAAATTTCTCCTACTCAGTATAAATAATAAAATAGGACTCCACTGAAAAGAGACTACCATGACTATCCTGGTCAATAAAGTATATATAAATAAGTAAACAAAATACAACTATTAATATGCATCCCTTTGTTACTATTGCTTCTTTAATGATAAAAGCTTAAGTATGGCAAATTAGGAGTTAAATACTATCAAGCTTGCTTTTTCAGGGTTTACCTTTACTTTACCAATTGCATATGCAATTACTTTTCTGTACTTGAGGCAGTGATTTTAGATAATTTAATGAAGGAAGTTTCTACTTTATGACATATGTAGACTTAAACTTATAACAATTGGACTTAGTAGAACACAGAGATTTTTTTTTAACTGAAGCAGAAAGTAAGCAAAGTTTTGGTATCATTTATTATTCTGTGTGTGCATAAAACCCATAATTTCAAATTATAACCACTTATAAAAATGTTGGTTTAACTTAGAGAAAGGGCTTCTGCCTAGAGCAACTGCTTTGCAGAAGTCTTAGCCTAGCTCTGTCTTTATTACTGTATCTCATTTACTTGTACAGACTGTAATACATTCAATTTGATGTTGATACATCATGAATTTTGTTATTGTGTATGTAATGATGATATATGATATATAATGTCTATCTTTTACTTCATTTTATTTCAGGCTAATTCTAAACCTCAGAGCTGTCAGCAAGTTGCTATGGAAAATTTACTACATTGTGCACATATATATTAACCTTGCAGTGTGCCCTACCAACACAAGTATCGTGAAAAAGGGATGCCTCTAATGTGCCCTGCATAATTAACTAGTTAAATAAATAAAAACCAAGATGACAGATGATACATGCATGAGTACCATCAAAAGAATGTGAGTATTACAAATATGGGGTGACACAAGATTCCTCACATCAGATCTAGAATTTTAAAGAGAATTGTAATCTAATCTACCTTAACTTGAAGCTTTATCTTATATAAAAAGTAACTTCATACCACTTCTACGGTTTTAGCAGTTCTCTACATATTCTTCTTTTTGAAACATTTTCAAAGCATAATGGCTGCTTATAAACATGGGTACATATATACATTTATATAAAATATTATTATAGTATCTAAAATATTATTATAAAACTTTCAAAATTGTGTGTGTGTGTGTGTGTGTGTGTGTGTGTGTGTGTGTGTGTGGAATTTGCACATAGTCAAACCGTTTCTGTGAATTCCATATCGCCGAAATGTCAGAAAGCCGAACAAAATGGCAAATGTCGACATTTCCGACTGCTCTACACTTGAAACATGTGCTACCATGGGTCAAAAAGGGGGTGCAATTTTGCACTTCAGAATATTGGTGTTCACGGTATACCATATTCACACACACACACACACACACACACACACACACACACACACACACACACACACACACACACACACACACACACACACAATTGTATGATAAACAACCAAAGAACAAAAATGCCAAAATCCAAAATAAAATAAAACTTGAATTCCAAACAATCGGAAATACAAAAAAAAAAGTTTTGCAGGCCTACACAACCTTGTGGAGGTTGTGTCCTCTACACCCCATGTTTATTTATATACCAACTCCAAAATCACACAGCAGTGCAGGAAAGAGAAAATCCCCCTAACCTCCACTATTCCATGATGGCAAACTCTGGCAAAAGAAGAAAATAAATTAAAAAAAAAATCCTGCACTACTCGCAAAACCACAGTCTCTCAAACACAAAATAACATTACATAACACAACCTTCCAAATACTAATCTCCCAGCAAAAAACACAGACCTAAAACAGAAAAAGGGGAAAAAAAAGGAATCCACATTCAGTGAAATAGGATCCAGACTTTTAAGATTTCCATCCTATTTCATTTGAACAAAAGCACTTTGAACACCTAAAGAGTATCCATATATACATATTATGGTTTACTATCAAAATACAGAATGAAGGTTCAGTGAACACTGGATGTCAAATTACAATTGGCTGAATCCTGTATTGCCGACCTTTATGTTAGCAAATGTCTGGTGCAGTGAATGCTACTGTGCATTCTCTGAAACGCGGTTGATGTTCTGAATAGATATTACGGTACAGTGTGGATTGGGAAATTTATCCTTTTCCTCACTGTAGTGCGATCTCGGAGTTGGAATATATAATTTGCAGGGGGGTGTGGGGGTTACTGTTGTAAAAGTTGCAGGGAAAACAGTATGTCGAATAATGCCAAATTTGAATACTTGGTATGACATTTGACATACTGACCTACTTACTCTGCCATTGTCGGTGTTGTGAGTTGCTCATATGAATGGATTATTTTGTGTAATTCGTGATTTTGATAGTAAACCACATGTTTATATATATATATATATATATATATATATATATATATGTATATATATATATATATATATATATATATATATATGTATGTATGTATGTATATATATATATATATATATATATATATATATATATATATACAGAGAGAGAGATACAGTTTCATATCTGTATCAATATCTATATCTATATCTGTATCTATAAATTTACTGGATACACTCAAATAATTTATTTGGGAAAGTGGTATAATGGCTATTTATTTATTACAGGTGGTTGAGTTCATGACTGATTGATGATCTGACTGAATCACAGCTGCTCACAGACCGCAGTTTGAGAAGTGTCATGTTATATTCTGGAAGGTATTTTAAGTAGCTTCCAATGCGGCATTATGGGTGAAACAGAACATATATCAGCATGGGGCAGCTAAATCACTTATTAAGGATGTGAAACAGGGTAGTAACAAATTCATTAGCCCATTTCAGCTGCCAAATATACTTTATTGTTTAACATTTACTGTAAATTTTCCCTATATGTAATTTATTTTCAGGCAAGGATGTTAAAAGAGCAAAATGAGCTTGTTAATGAATTTGCACTTTAATGTGTTGTTTATTAAATTAAATAATAAGGTTGCCCACCTACATGTTCTCATGGATGTACATTCATTTGATATCTTGTGTCTCACTTAGACATGTCTCAAGCCATCTATACAAGGCAATGAAGTTATTTCACCAGGGTACAATATCTTGAGACTAGACCGAAAAGCTAAGAAGGATGGTGGAGTAGCTATACTATACAAATCTGAATCCAAGATTCAACTCAATAAATGTAAATCCATCTATATTATTGGTGTCTATCTTCCCCCAGGGAATAACTCTAACACCCTAGAAGATATCCTCAATTGGCTTTACACCAACTATCCCCAAGAAACAATAGTACTCGGTGACTTTAATATAAACTGGAAAAGCTGAACAGCCTACTACTCATATTAACCTACATGGTTTTACAAAACCATTAGCTCCCCCACAAGGACCAACAACCTCAATAACAATGAAAGCACCTTAGACTGGATTCTAATAAATAGCCATCACCAGACTTACACAGTAGGGACCCTCCCTGAAGATATAAGCGACCATTCACTCACCTTCATAATCAGATATAAAAGTGACATTCCTAGCTCAATCACCTATAGGACAATAAGGGGCAACACCGCACATCTTCCAAAATGAACTTAAGGCATGTGATTGGTCAGCCCTCAAACACCTACCTCTGGAGGAAGCAGTAAAATACTTTAATACTAAATTCTTAGGTATTCTAGACTAACATGTGCCAATACGGACCATTAGAACTAGGATTAAACCTGCTCCCTGGCTCTCAAAAGCAACCAAACAAAAAATCCTCCTTAGAAATAAAGGCTGGGCAAAGTGGCGTACTACTAAAAGCCCTGAAGATCACTTAAAATTTAGACAGCTAAGAAATGACACAAAAAAGCCATACTGTTGGATAAAAGAAATAGTCCCAAGCAAATTGCCAATACCTTTAACACTTTCTTCGCTGAGACCATTCAATCTCTTGCCAATCCACTAACTCCTGACAGCTCATCTCTGACTTCCTCTACTGCTAGCTTACCTCTCTCATTTCAGCTTAAACCTGTCCATACATCTCTTGTCTGTACCCTTATTAAGAAACTCAAACCAACCACCCCTGCAGCTGATCTACTACCTGCAGAATATCTGCAAAAATCTGCAAAAGCCATAGCCTATCCCATCTCCATCCTGATTAACAGAACTATCACTGAGGGAACTATCCCATCTATCTGGAAAATCTCACATATTATCCCCCTGCATAAAGGTTGTAACTCCAATGAATTATCAAACTATAGACCTATTGCTATATTATCTCCACTGGCAAAAATCATGGAGAAATGCATTCATAGACAACTGTTAAACCACCTAATAGATAACTTATTAGCCAACTGCCAAAATGGCTTTAGGCCATTTCATAGCACCACTACAGCCCTCTTATCCTTCTCTGACTGCATTAAAAAAAAATCGCAATAATAACCCCAAGGCTCTATATTAGGACCTCTCCTATTTTCTATTTTTATCAATGACCTACATTCTGTAATACCTCAAGCTACCTGTATACAATACACAGAAGATTCCACATTAATATGCTCAGCCACCTCTCCATCAGACCTTCAGACCCTCACCCAAAATGTGTTTAACACAATCGAGAAATGGCTTCTATACCATTGCCTCATCTTGAACCTCAAAAAAAAAAAAAAAACTCCTACTATTCACTCCCACCCATAGGGCCTCCCCACTTAACTTTACTGTTACATCAAACAACGGTACTATCATATCTCCTGCTTCAACTACAAAACTACTAGTACTAATTGATAATAACCTTAACTTTGATATAAACACTAACAGTACTATAAAAACAGTCAATAAAAAACTAGGCTCCCTCTAGACATTCAAACCCTTTCTGACCCCATTAGCAAGGGCTACTATTGCCCACACCCACTTAATCTCTCTGCTCCTCTATGCCTCCCCTGTATATACTAACCCGTCTAAAAACAACCTGAACAAGTTGGCTATCTCTTACAATAATATTGCCAGATTTGCAACAGGTTCCACGTTCAGAACCCATCACTGTATTAATTTTGAACAACTAGGATGGAATTGAGTTGTCACATTTACTACTATTTAACCAATTAGTTGCCCGCAAGATCCTGTATCAGCCTACTAATACGCCAATTCTTACCAACCTTATCACCCCCTACAATAACCTTAAGACCCTACGCTCATCTAATAAAATATTAGTACAAATAGGTAAAACCAACAATATGGCTAGTAACTCTTTGTTCTCTAATACCGTGGGCAAAACCTAGAACTCACTCCCCAGTGACCTGACCTCAACAACACTATTTAAAAACAAACTGAAACTCTACCTTAAATTACATTGGTTATGTCCTTGTGCAAACCCAGACTAATTACCCCATTTATTGCAAGACACCTGTCACTTCACCTGTATATACTAGTTGCTTTCTGATAACCATAAAGGAAATGGGCGTTTATGTATTAATCGAATGTCTTTATCAATATCTTCTTATAACTAACCAAATATAAGTAATATGATTCTGTAAGCAGAAATGTATTGAAGTGAAAATAATTGCTTACATATTTAATGTACCCACATCTGTAAAAACTGTCATGTAAAGAATTGCTTAAATATGTATTGTACCTACATCTGTAAAAACTGTCATTTTATATAAATTTGACTGTATTTTCGAGGAGCTTTTTCTCCCTGGGCCTCTGCTGAAAATGGACATATATCCAGCTGGACTAGCCCGGTCAACAAATGGAAAAGTAATTAATTAATTAATTAATTGATTGATTGTTTGACTAATGGTTTATGAAAAAAAGTATTTTAAGTGTTTGTTGTTGATTTCAGTTGTCTGAAGAAATCCTGTGGCAATGTGTAGGATGAAACTGCTAACCATTGTATTTATTGTTTTAATAAATAATCTCTCATCTATTTTGGTCTCTACTGTTGTTTTTTATTTGGTAATTTATAATGAGGCCACTGCCTTTCAATACAGTTGAGCCTGTTGAACCTATAAAATTTGTATAAAGTGTGTAAACCATTGATTTGTATTATATGACTTTTATAAAATTAAAAAGCAATAAAACAGGTGGCGCTTTCATGAAACTATAGTAGTCTTCAGACCACAATAGTCCAAACAATACAAGAACTAGTAATAATACGAATGAAGTCACCACAGCTCACTGCATCACTCAACAATTTAATATTGTAAAACAAAAACGGACATACACTGAGCACTTTCACCCAGTTCTATACTGGGTTTCTTCAGAGTAACAATCTTATGGAGCAGTTTCCTTATATACTGTGAATAATTAACATCAATAAATAAATTAACTTCATTAAATGAATAATTAGATACTTGTTATTTCACCCAGGTTGAACATATAAGAACTGAAAAATTCAGTATGTTTTTTATCTAAAAACAGAATAAATGCATTGTGTAGTATATCTTAAGTACAATAACCAAAACTAAAAAACAAGAATCAATTTTCATGTATCTATTGTCTCTATGTAAAAATCTACTAAATAAGTTAATTCATATACATATATACATAAATACATAACATCCCTTACACTCCAAATAACTAGTTGTGTTTCAATTTGGAAAAAATACTCAATATTATATATAAAATGCTTAAAAAATTGTGTAGATATAAATATGTAACCATGTAAAAATACACATATATATATATATATATATATATATATATATATATATATATATATATATATATATATATATATAATACTATAAATAAATGAATAATGATAATAATATAATAAATGTTTGTTAAAACATATTTGTAAAACAACCATTGATTAAAACAAGCTTGATATATGGTGTATATTAAAAATAATGATAAAATTAAATAGTATAAGATTTCATTTTCAAGAAGCTGCCAATGGATATATATTCATTTATACCTGGTTTACTGCTAGCATTTAATCTGAGCTGCCATAAACATTCTTTCATCTCTAACAGATTATTAACATCCCCTTCCTTCACAGATGTTTCAGGCACTCTATCAATCACAAAAAACAGAAATTTTTTGAAAGCTGAACATGTTGTACTATGCATGTAAAGTGCATTAGTTGATTTTTTATTTCTTATATCTCTATTATGCTCACTTATTCTTTCTCTCAGTTTTCTTATTGTCTTTCCTGTATAGAATGCAGTGCATGATAGGCAGGTGGCTAAGTAAATAACTTGTTTTGTATTGCAGTTTACATAGCCTCAATGAGTTTTTTTACCCTGAAGAGGAATCTCTAGCTAGTCAGATTAATGAACTATTTCTGTCTATGAGTGAAATCTATAAAGCTGACATGTATACTAAGCTCCTTGAAGAAGTACTGTGTAATATACCGCTTTATGAGTAGAAACTGCAAAGTGATAAACTCAAGAAGCTGCAAAGGGACACAAAAGATTTTCAAAAGGGCAACGTGTTCTCTTGGCCCAGGGAGAATGAACAGATGATGAGCAATGAGAACAGCTCAGAGGGGTTAGGTCCACCCACAGCAAAAGCGTCACGTTGGATAGATGAAGGTCTATCATGAGGGCATGATAGGATGGACATAGGTGGTAGAAAAGACTCTGCGTCATCAGTAGATGTAACCAGAACAGTTTCTCCCATTATTATAACAGTGGAAAATGATGTAAGGGGTACAAACGCTGAAAAAGTGCAATTACCTTTCCCTGGAGCAACTCGCTCTAATGAACCTAAAACCAGCAGTGAGACTGGACCAATTGTGAGACCTAAAATACATCCAGGATTGGGCCCTAACTGTTTGAGAGATAGCACTACTCTTAGTAACAGTGCTCCAACTAAAGACTCTATTTTTGTCGAAAAAGCACTCCCGATAAGACAGGGGAAGAGGAAAGGCCATTCACACAGCAGACAAAGGAGGCTTAGTATGAGATCGGATATGCCGACCAAACGGAAAAGGTTAGAGCAAAAGAAACGGTAGGAAGTAATCTGATTTTTAACTTGTCCTCCATCTCATTGACATCTGAACAGACTGCAGTCCTGAATAAAGGACTTTTATTCATTCCAGCTACCATTACTAACTTAACAGATGTAGTATTAGATCTGCGTTTGTTTGCAAGGAAGATAATGCTGGGGATAATTTATCCAGAGTGGAATGATATGTCTAATTCTTTCAGAAAGCCAAGTACTTTTACACCAAAATTTCTACCAGCTATAGAAGCATTTATTAACATGTGTGAAAAGGACTTAAGAAATGGGTATAAATCCCGACAGGTTGGAAATTAATTTTATAATATGACACCTAGGGAGCTAGCAGGATTGAATGAACTGATTAATATGCAACAGCTTGGTATCAGGCCAGCAGACAAAGGAGGAAGAATAGTTTTGCTGACAGAAGTGATTATGTTGACAAAAGGATGGCCATGTTAAATGATGAAGCTGTGTATTTGAAATTGCAAAAATATCAAATTACTGGCATTATTAATAGGGTAAATTTTTACCTATATGATTTGTTAATGACCGGTCAGATTGACTATGATTTATATACTTATTTTTCAGTTGATCACCCCCTGATACCTTCGATATATGGTCTGCCAAAGATCCACAAGGATGCTTTTAATCCACCCTTTCAACTGATTGTGTCTGGGAAAGGGTGGCTAACAGAACCACTGCCTATTTATGTAGAAAAGCAACTTAGGCAGGTTCTGGACTCAGTCGAAAGTATTTTGAAAGACTCTAAACAATTTCTTCAGGATTTGTTTTAATGGTCTTTTATGGTAACTAGTTTACAAGATGTCATCTTTGTAACCTTAGACATGAATTCTTTGTTTACATTCATCCCTAATGACTTAGGAGTTGACAAAATTAGAATGTTTCTTGTGTCAGAAATATGATTTCTGAATTCAAAGGTAGAGCTTATTTGTGCTTTATTGCACCTGATCTTAGAGAATAATGTTTTTACTTTCAAAACTGAGTATTTTTTGCAGAAACTAGGGGTCACTATGGGGACAGTGTGTGCTAACTCATATGCAAACCTAGTACTTGCTCAGTGGGAGAAGCACTCTGTCTTTTCCAGCACTCTTTTTGTTAATTATGTGAAGTTCTACAGGCATTTTGTGGGCAATATCTTCTTTGTTTGGCAAGGACCATCCCACATTTTAATCCAATGTATTGATTATTTGCAGAACACAACATCTTTTCTTAGTTTTACCATGCATAGTTCTGTGGTAAGCATTGAGTTTTAGACCTATGGATTAGTATTAATGATTTAGGTGTCTTATCTACCAGCATGTATAGGAAACCCTGCAAGAAAAATAATATTTTACACAACACTAGTATGCATCCTCGACATGTTGCTAGAAATGTGGTCAAGAACCAAGTTTTTAGGTTAATGTGCCTACATACTGATGCTCTATTCCTAGAAAAGGCCTAAGACTCCTTACATATTGAATTATTGGAATGGAGATATAGTATAAGAGTATTAGAGCGAGCTACTGAAGAGGTCAGTATGAAAGGGGTTACACCTTATTTTTCTAGAAGGTCTGAGGCCCAACGAATTGACTCACAACTTGTCAATAAGTCTGATAAGAATAGAATGATTTTGACCTATTCAAGTAATATTAATTTTGTATGTGATATTATGAAGAAGTATTGGCAGATTTTAATGATGGATGAAACTATTACTAGAATTATTAGTGACACTCCACAATTTGTTTTAGGAACAATAAAACTTTAAAACAATGTCTGTACTGCAAACAATCCAGTTACACTAGGATACAGTCTGAACGACACGGTACCTATGCCTGCAGATCCTACAAGGCTTGTAGGTTTATTTGGTCTGCTACTTCTGTTGTTCATCCTAGAATACATAAGGAGATTAGATTTTGTTTTTATGCTGACTGCAATAGTTAAAATCTTGTTTACATGGCACAATGCGTAGTATGTGAAATGTTTTATGTTGGGAAGACTAATTGTACTTTGAAGGAGCGCATACTGGAACATGTTAATGATATATGCAATGTCAAACTTAATAATGCACTAGCTAAATGTGTCAGAGCAGGATGAAACTCATAAATGTAAGTTTTTGGTTCTGCAGCAATTAAATGTGAACCTCAATGGAAGGTGACATTATTAACAAAACTGAATTTTTGGAATTGAAATGGATTTTAGATTTTAGAGCAGATATATTTCCAGTGCTCAACAATGCTATTTCTTTAAAGCCTGCTCTAAAAACGAGAGACTTGAGTCATTAATGAGTGCCATGTGAATTCAACTTGTATCTGATTGGTTAAGGGGTATTTTAAAAATGTTTTGTTGCAGTGTATGTTTTAGGGTTTGAAGAAGCAATAGTTTCACGAAAGCGCTCACCTGTTTTTATTGCTTTTTATTTTATTAAAGTCTTTTCATATCCGCTTCAGTCTACTGGACATCTTTGGTTTGCACATTACTTGTTTTTGGATTTGTTCTGGTCCTGGAATGTTTTTTTTTTTTTGTTGTTGATTTTAAAGGTTGCTAGAGAAGTATTTTGCTTGATTGGTAAGGACAGCCAATTCCAGATGTGAGGGATACGTTGTTAGGTACCTGTCATGCCATATGGTATTATTGATGTGGTAGGATAGGTTTAGGTATTGTGGGGTTTTACTTTACCAATTTAGGCGAAGGAGTTTAAACAGTGCTGGGTCATTCATATCATGGAAAGTACCAACCCTCAGAAGTCTGTATGACACTTCATAGAGGACAGTGTTTTCGCTAAAGGTACTGAGACTTGAGATTGTTTCAGTGAGGAAACACTGAGGAATCTCAAGCAGTTTTAGGTGCACAGTGAGGTTCATGCTAAAGGATCCACTGCATTTAATGATGAGCCTAATAAGGGCTGAATAAAGTGAGACTATAATTTCTTTGGACCTTGAGAAGATGTTATACAAGGTAGAAGGATTTCTAGCAACCAGAGATATTGTGGTCAAAGGAGACTCTGTTATCAAAATATGTGCCCAAGTTTCTGGAGACTATATAAATTTAAGTGGCATGTTATTTATATGGTAAGTAGTAGTGATGTAAGCTATACCGTAGGTTCACAGGAAAGTACTAGGCTAGCTATCCTTGTGGGAAATTTTCAGCTTAAACAATTTTCCATTTTGTGCTTGAAATAACCTGTCCTATTTGGTTATAGATTGGCCTTACCCATTCCATGGTTGATAATTATATATTACCCCTAATGAGAATAACTGGGATCATACCATAGGTAGTTTTAGGAGATCTATGCATGGGCTAAAACATTTAGGAAATGCCTCTGTTCATTAGTAGTACATGGGCCAGTTATGGGGAAAATTTTCTTTGCTGCATTTTGTGGTGTTGAGGGTAACTCATGATTAATATAGCAAGCATTTGTTTGGTCTAGACATTGCTGGATAATTTGAGTTTCTGAGCGTGATTTGATAATCACACCCAGATTGTAATCAGTAGCAAGTTTGCTTAGCCATAGTCCATTGATATCAGGTTTTATATCAGAAAATATGTACCAAAGAGGAGGAGGCTTAGGACTAAACCCTGAGGGATATCACTGGTGATATCTTTCTGTCTAGAGCAAATACCCCTGACCTAAACAGTATGAGTCCTGTTAGACAGCCGATTACCTATCCAGTAAACTGTGACTGATTAACACTGAGTTAGTAGTTGTTTTAATAATCCCAGCATGGGATCTCAATAGGTAGTGTGGACCTTATCAAAAAGAGAAGGGTTTTAATTAGACAAGAGGATATCAATGCTGGCTGCCCAGCTGTATATATCTGTTTGTTAAGCATTTGTCATTGTGTTCTTGCACCACTCAACACTGAGAGTTATCTTGTCTAGTATGACTGTAGAATACTGCAAGTCGAGTACTGAGTTCTGGGTACTGACTGATTCGGCAGTGGGCTCTGCAATAGAGCCAAGAATGGAGTGGACACCTGACACCTGAGGAGTTTTTAGGTTTAGAATTCAGCTGCTTCAGAATGATTGTTTTATTTGCTGAAAGTTTCAGCTTTCTTTCCCTTGATGAATTTCTCTTAAAATGCGTTACTGAATTCCTCAATGTCCTAGTCCCTTGCTGCAAAACAAGTAATATCTACAATAAGCTTGTTTTCCTCCATGCACTCAGGCTTTACCTTATGGACAGGCAACTGCCTGGGGAAATTACTAAATGCAAAGTGGATTAGTCAGCTGCTGGCCCAGACATCGGCTTTTGGCATTAGTCTATAACAGGATTCCTGCTTATACCTACTTCTGCCCTGATTCCATCAGCCATTCCCATGAGTTTAACACCAACTTTTGGTGTTTTTTACAGTGGGATTCTTGCCTACTGCTATGGCATGATTATCTGATTTGCTACTGAAACATCAACAGTATGTGCGTGTTCTGTGGTTTTGGCCCTAGCTCATTATCAGCCCTGATTCATTTCATTGATGTTTTACGTTATCTTACAGTGCATTTTAGAAGAGGTTGTCTTGTCCTCCAATTCATATCAGAAGATTTTCATTCCTGATTAGTTTATTGTTGCTATTTTTTCTGTTTTACTTTGTTATTTCTGTTTATATTTGTTTTATCAGTAGCTGTTTTGGTGCTTTTTACAAACTATACTATTATCTCAGCACTGGTTTATTTTACTTTATAGAGTATGTAAGATTGTTTAATTGATTATTACTTTCAAAAACCCTTTCATTTAACCTATCTTGCCTGTACCTGCATTTTAACCTTGTAGAATTTTTGACCTCTAGTGTAAATATCGGACTGGACATTGAGACATTTCTTGAAGAATTCACTGATTTTGGGTCACCAGCACCTTGTTATGCTGGCTGATTGCAATGTCTGGGTTCACAATGAAATAGAGCCTCTTGCTTATGAATTTAATTGTATTATGAAAGGTTTTGGGTTTGCTCAGGCTATTACCTCTGCAAGTCATAAGCTCAGGCATACGTTAGACCTCTCTAATGACTATGGTAACCATGAACTTAGTGGTGGAGCCATTTCATGGTCAGATCCCTTGCTGGTCTGCTTCGGGTTGTTTCTGCCACATCACAGGGTTGTTTGCAATATTAATCATGACAGTGTTGACATTTCTTTTCTAATGTGCTCTTTCCATTCCTATCAGGCAGTGGCTCTGTTTCAATGGATGCCCTAGATGAAGACAACAATTAATCTCTCTCTCAGACTTTGGACTCCTTCGCCCCAGGGTCATATCTATCCTCTGTCCACTAAAGAAGTGAGAAACATGGGAGTAGGTTATAGCATCACTGGCACTGAGTGGGATGATGGAGTGACAAGCTTGAGTTAGATGAACATTAAGCCATCTATTAAGCAGAGACCTCCCAAAAAAAGTCAGAACTTCTTTTCTGGGAGTTCTCTGCTTCAGGTAATTGACCAGCTGCACTCTTTCAGGTGATGGAAAGGCTTGATTGTGCAAATCTACAGGATTCTACATTAGCCATTTTATATATCACATTGCATATGCTTCCCTTAGAAGATCTGTTACGGGAATGGGATTTTCAGACTATAGTTATGCTGATGATATTCAGATTGGCCTCTCCTTAGTTATGCTGATGATATTCAGATTGGCCTCTCCTTAGTTATGCTGATGATAATCAGATCGGCCTCTCCTTAGTTATGCTGATGATATTCAGATCGGCCTCTCCTTAGTTATGCTGATGATAATCAGATCGGCCTCTCCTTAGTTATGCTGATGATATTCAGATCGGCCTCCCCACCTACTTGGCCTATGCCTAAGGCCGGCTATGACCAAAAAGACAGATACATTGGCAGTTCATGTATTTCTGAGATATTTTTCTACCATTTTCATTGCCCAACTATATTATTTGTCATGGTAACAAGCTTAAATGTGTGAGATGCAGAATCTTGTATCAGACGTGTGGCTAACATTCCTGGACTAGGGGACAGCTGTAGTGAAGTCATTATATTTCTGTCTGAGAAGCAGCTCCAGGATTAAGCACCTAATACCCAAAGCATATCTCTCAATTGTTGTTTATGACTTTATTTATTTGATGTTTGTTAACTAGATAGGCAGGCTGGTCCAAGCTGCCCTTTCAGAAATGACCCGGGCCTAACAGGTAATAACAAAAACACACAGAAAGAAAATGTAAAAAAATGTTGCAAACAAATCAAAATATATTGTGACTGTATTCAGTTTAGAGTACTCTCTGGATAACAGGAAGCAAATAGATCAGTAAATAAAACAAGTAGCACAAATGTATAAGAAATGGACAAGTTATGCATAAAGTCTCTGCATCATATGTGGTAGAATATAGGACATAGTCATATCGATGTGCTGCTTTTCAAGTAAAAAATAAATACATAAATACAGACTTCTAGATCATGCAATAGTGGAGTAAAAATGCTAGAAGAGGGCAAATAAGTTAATTGACTGTTATTAACCAGTATCTCTGAAGCAATTACATTTGTTTTCCTCAAGAATATATAGGCTTTCTTAAAAGAAGTAAGATTATTGGACTGTTTTATGGAATCTTGCAGAGAGTTGCAGTAGGCAGTGACTTGCTTGGAGGAGGATATTTTGTAGCAGGAAAGAGTAAAGGGTGAGAATTATGAAGGATGTAGTTAAGGTTTTTGATGCACATTTTTTGAGAAGGATGCAGAGGTTTGGATGTGAGTATTAAGAAGAAGAATAGCTATGACACTCACTGGTAGTCATTTTCCTTTGCCAAGTGTGAGGTTGTGGTGTTCAAATTTGTTGGCGTGGTAAATCAGTCTTTGATTTTTGGCATGTTGGGCTATTGTGGAATTGTGTAATGAATCAAGGGATATAATGTGTTAGCATATGTGAGCCTGTGAAGTGGATCTTGCTAGCTTGGAAGCTCAAAGAATATTCATCAGGCTGGCATTCAAACATACACAAACACCCGCACGTACGGATGTGCACGGACCAAACCAACAACAATAACTGTAAAAACAAAAAAGGTCCAGCACAAAAAGGGTGATAACTTAAAACTCCTTTATTGGGGTTACTCCAAAAGCAAACAGCATACAAATTTCTGCAACAGCCTTCCTCAGCGCTTAATAACAGCAACAATAAACAATCCCTTAATTAGAGAGCATCATTAGCATTCAAGAATAACATTGGTTGGTTAAGAAATCTATGACAACTCATTAAGGCCAGGTTTAAACAAACACCCCAGCCAAATAATCCAACTTGATTCTTTATTATTTAATAATGTGTGCCAACCAACTTTAGAAAAATATTGGCCCTGGACCCTGTCAATAACCGTAAATGTAAACCTGGCCATTT
This sequence comes from Protopterus annectens, assembly GCF_019279795.1. Taxonomy (NCBI): domain Eukaryota; kingdom Metazoa; phylum Chordata; order Ceratodontiformes; family Protopteridae; genus Protopterus; species Protopterus annectens. The sequence continues at coordinate 457,533,199 of NC_056745.1, forward strand.
TGTGAATTAAAGAGTGCTTATATAAAGCATTTGTATGTCTCCTGTTCCTGATCTCATTGAGGTGTTCGGAAATTCGAAGCCTCAATGATCTGGACGTCTGTCCTCCATAAAATGCCGAACAGGAACAGGTAGCCAAATACACAATCCACTCAGTACTGCAATTGCCATAGCATAAAATGTCATAAACCTTAGGGATGTTGGAACTAGTAAAAGTCTTGGTTTTAAATATACGGGGGCATGCAGAACAGTGTCCATAGAGTACACAACCCCTAACCTTGTTCCCAAATAAAGTGGATTGTTGTAATGTGGGCGGTACCTTACATTTATAATGACTGAAATGAGACCCCAAAGTGGGTCCCCTGTGAAAGGAAAATGAGCATTTAGAAGGAAGGATATCATTAATCTTAGCATTGGCTTTTAGAATGTCCCAATGATGATTAATGATGTGTTTAAAGGTTTGAATATTTCATCCAAATTTTGTAACCAATCGGATAGGCTGCTGTAAATCTTTATCAATACAAGACTGTTTGTATTGCAACAAATCACATCTGGATTGTTGCCTGGCAAAATCCCTGGCCTGACAGATATTGTTATCACTGTATCACC